>NC_041218.1:8846755-8863933 GCF_002837175.3 Physeter macrocephalus
GGCTCAGCGGCCATGGCTCACGGGCCCAGCCGCTCCGCGGCATGTGGGATCTTCCCGGACCGGGTCACGAACCCGCGTCCCCTGCATCGGCAGGCGGACTCTCAACCACTGCGCCACCAGGGAAGCCCTTATTTTGGATTTTAAATCACATTCTAGAATGGCAGAATTCTGAACTTTAGAGCATATTCACATTTCCTGATTACTTTAGCACTTTATCAATTGGACATTCTCAAAGAGAATTGTAAAACATAAAATCCACAGACATTGAAACATTTTATAGATGACTACTATGGACTGCTAAATTTTATTTACAAAGTGTCAAAATTTGCAAATTAGAGTAAAACTATGACATTCTACTATATATAATTAGTTATATTATTAATTTAAAAATGATAAACATTTATTGTATGGAGGTTTCTAGAAGTAGAATCTAACAAAATGATTTGAGATGATAGAGTAATAGTTAACTTATATTCTTAGTGCCTTGATAATGTTCAAACAGAAACATAATTAGTAAGATTGAATTATTTTAATTCTAGAACATGGGAACAAAATTACTTATCTGAGTAAATTAAGGGAAACACTCATTGTTACAAATACCTGGGGCCAGTAAGGATGAATGGATGACCCTGAGCAAGTATAAAAGCGCTGGCTACATTCAGCTATAATATTTCATGTTTCCACCTCTTTTTGCTAGTACTTAGTCTAGTGCAACAGCACAACTCTTGTTGTAAATATCAAAGAATTGTAACATATATATGTATATTTTCATATCTTACTAAATCAAGATCACCTTGAAGGGAGGGACTTTGTGTCTTTAGTGCCACTAACCCTGGTTCACAGTAGCTGGAGCAGTTGACATAGATTTGGTTAAGACTGCCAGGGTTCTAATTCCTGCTCTGCTGCCTTAAGCTATGTGACCTTCAGTAAGTTACAAGACATCTCAAAGCCTCAATTTCCTTGACTATCAAAAGGGGAAGGTAACAACATAGCAGTTCTTTGCAGAATTGTGAAGACTGAATGAGTTAATGCATGTAAAGCACTTAAAACAGGATCTGGTACATTGTAAACTGCTAATAAACATTAGCTTTTATTGTTACCATATACTAAGTTCTCGTTTAATTGATTTAAAACAATGAATATCCTGAGCACCCACTTGGCAACATTGACTCAGGCCTGGAAAGAGAACAGGGTCATGTTATTACAATACAATTCATGGACTTAGGACAAACTGTGGCTCCCTGCTTGGTGACCGTAGGACCCACCCTACTTCCCGTTCCATATTTTTGCTGCTTTCACTGACATAGCTTATTTTGCTCACCAGGGAGGAAAGCAGCAAAATATAGAGAAATAAAGGGAAAGGGAAATACTCTGTCCCTTCCCTTCACTGCTCCACATAACAAGCATTTTGGAGGTCTTTCGGTACAGCCCTCTCACTATAACCTAAGAAACCTGGGGTGCAGGATGAGGGCTGGTGCCCTGTCCGAACAATATCAGATAAAGATTTTCAAACTGAGGCTTCACCTCAACACCATCATCTGTGACTATCCACAGCAGTGCAATGTAAGTCATAATTTCTATATAGCTCATAATTTTGCTATCCAGAAAGCAACTAATATTTATTGAATATAGGAATTCACTGATACAACATCTGGTTGAAGGAATGCACTAAATGTAACCTATTTTCTTTTTTTTTACACATTTAAAGTTACCAAATTTAGGTAACTCCAACCCAAAGTCTAGAATTAAAACAAAGACTAGCTTCCAGTTTTGTATCTTATGACTAAATTCGATGAAATTCTGAAGAGCTCAAGATGAAAAAAAAAAAAAAGTTAACTGCTAAATCAGAATGCTGAATAGACAATGTATCATCCCAAAATTCAGGCACTGGACTTTGGGAGCAACTGTAGACTTTGGGTTTGCTTTCTGCATCTAATTTGTTCCTGGTTTTATGTTTATCTGAGTTTAGTATTTAGAGCTTATTATCACTGGTAGATTTGTTTATTGATTTGGTTGTTCTATTCCTTTGTATACATATATATATTCCTTTTTCTCTTTTTGTGAGTGTGTATGTGTATGCTTCTTTGTGTGATTTTGTCTGTATAGCCTTGCTTTTGCCATTTGTCCTATGGTTCTGTTTTTTTTTTTTAAGTATAGTTTTTAGCACTTGTTATCATGGGTGGCTTTGTTTTTTGATTTGGTTGCTCTCTTCTTTCTTTGTCTCTTTTTTTATTTATTACGTTTTATTTTTAATAATATTTTTTTCTATTTTAATAACTTTATTTTCTTTCTTTCTTTTTTTTTTCTTCTTTAATCCCTTTTCTTCTGAGCCGTATGGCTGACAGGGTCTTGGTGCTCTGCCCCAGTGTCAGGCCTGAGCCTCTGAAATGGGAGACCTGAGTTCAGGACACTCGTCCACCAGAGACCTCCTGGTCCCATGTAAAATAAAATGGGGAAAGCTCTCCCAGAGATCTCCATCTCAACACGAAGACCCAGCTCCACTCAACGACCAGCAAGCTCCAGTGCTGGACACACTAGGCCAAACAACTAGCAAGACAGGAACACAACCCCAACCATTACCAGAGAGGCTGCATAAAATCATATTAAGTTAACAGACACCCCAAAACACACCACTGGACGTGGTCCTGCCCACCAGAAAGACAAGATCCAGCCTCATCCACCAGAACACAGGCACCAGTCCCCTCCACCAGGAAGGTGACACAACCCACTGAACCAACCTTACCCACTGGGGGCAGACATCAAAAACAATGGGAACTACGAACCTGCAGGCTGCAAAAAGGAGACCCCAAACACTGTAAGTTAAGCAAAATGAGAAGAGAGAGAAATACACAGGCAGATGAAGGAGCAAGGTAAAAACTCACCAGACCAAACAAATGAAGAGGAAATAGGCAGTCTACTGACAGTAAACATGATCCAAAATCTTGGAAACAGAAAGGACAAAATACAAGAAATGTTTAACAAGTAGCTAGAAGAACTAAAGAGCAAACAAACAATGATGAAGAATACAATAAATGAAATTAAAAATTCTCTAGAAGGAATCAATAGCAGAATAACTGAGCCAGAAGAACGGATAAGTGACCTGGAAGATAAAATAGTGGAAATAACTACTGCAGAGGAGAATAAAGAAAAAAGAATGAAAAGAATTGAGGACAGTTTCAGAGACCACTGGGACAACATTAAATGCACCAACATTCAAATTATAGGGGTCCAGGAGAAGAAGAGAAAATTAAAAGGACTGAGAAAATATTTGAAGTGATTATAGTTGAAAAATTCACTAATATGGGTAAGGAAATCGTCAGTCAAGTCCAAGAAACACAGAGAGTCACACTGAGGATAAATCCAAGGAAAAACATGCCAAGACATATTAATCAAACTATCAAAAGTTAAATACAAAAAAAATTATTAAAAGCAGCAAGGGAAAAGCAACAAAAAACATACAAGGGAATCCCCATAAGGTTAACAGCTGATTTTTCAGCAGAAACTCTGCAAGCTAGAAGGAAGTGGCAGACATATTTAAAGTGATGAAGGAAAAAGCTATAACCAAGATTACTCTGCCCAGCAAGGATCTCATTCAGATTCGACAGAGAAATTAAAACGTTTACAGACAAGTAAAAGCTAAGAAAATTCAGCACTACCAAACTGGCTCTACAACAAATGCTAAAGGAACTTCTCTAGGCAGGAAACACAGGAGAAGGAAAAGTCTTACAATAACAAACCCAAAACAATTAAGAAAATGGTAATAGGAACATACATAGCGATAACTACCTTAAATGTAAATGGATTAAATGCTCCCACCAAAGACACTGACTAGCTGACTGGACACAAAAACAAGACGAGAATATACGCTGTCTACAAGAGACCCACCTCAGACCTAGGAACACATACAGACTGACAGTGAGGGGATGGAAAAATATATTCCTTGCAAATGCAAATGGAAATCAGAAGAAAGCTGGAGTAGCAATTCTCATATCAGACAAAATAGACTTTAAAATAAAGACTATTACAAGAGACAAAGAAGGACACTACATAATGATCAAGGGATCAATCCAAGAAGAAGATATAACAATTGTAAATATTGATGCACCCAACATAGGAGCACCTAAATACATAAGGCAAATGCTAACAGCCATAAAAGGGGAAATCTACAGTAACAAATAATAGTAGAGGACTTTAACAGCCCACTTTCACCAGTGGACAGATCAACCAAAATGAAAATAAATAGGGAAACACAAGCTTTCAATGATACATTAAACAAGATGGACTTAATTGATATCTATAGTACATTCCATCCAAAAATAGAAGATTACACTTTCTTCTCAAGCACTCATGGAACATTCTCAAAGATAGATCATATATTGGGTCACAAATCAAGCCTTTATAAATTTAAGAAACTTGAAATTATATCAAGTATCTTCTCCAATCACAACGCTATGAGACTAGATATCAATTACAGGAAAAAAATCTGTAAAAAATACAAACACAGGGAGGCCAAACAATACACTGCTAAATAACCAAAAGATCACTGAAGAAATCAAAGAGGAAATAAAAAAATACCTAGAAACAAATGACAATGAAAACACGATGACCCAAAACCTTTGGGATGCAGCAAAAGCAGTTCTAAGAAAGAAGTTTATAGCAATACAACAATACCTCAAGAAACAAGAGACATCTCAAATAAACAACCTAACCTTACATATAAAGCAATTAGAGAATGAAGAACAAAAATCCCCAATGTTAGCAGAAAGAAAGAAATCATAAAGATCAGATCAAAAATAAATGAAAAATAAATGAAGGAAACAATAATAAAGATCAATAAAACTAAAAGGTGGTTCTTTGGGAAGATAAACAAAATTGAAAAACCATTAGCCAGACTCATCAAGAAAAAAAGGGAGAAGACTCAAATCAATAGAATTAGAAATGAAAAAGGAGAATTAATAACTGACACTGCAGAAATACAAAGGATCATGAGAGATTACTACAAGCAACTATATGTGAATAAAATGGACAACCTGGGAGAAATGGACAAATTCTCAGAGAAGCACAACCTTCTGAGACTGAACCAAGAAGAAATAGAAAATATAAACAGACCAATCACAAGCACTGACATTGAAAATGTGATTTAAAATCTTCCAACAAACAAAAGCCCAGGACCAGAAGGCTTAACAAGCATATTCTATCAAACATTTAGAGAAGAGCTAAAACCTATCCTTCTGAAACTCTTCCAAAATATAGCAGATGGAGGAACACTCCCAAACTCATTCCACGAGGCCACCATCACCCTGATACCAAAACCAGACAAAGATGCCACAAAAAATGAAACTACAGGCCAATATGACTGATGAACATAGATGCAAAAATCCAGAACAAAATACTAGCAAACAGAATCCAACAGCACATTAAAAGGATCATACACCATGATCAAGTGGGGTTTATCCCAGGAATGCAAGGGTTCTTCATTATATGCAAATCAATCAATATGATAAACCATATTAACAAACTGAAGAAGAAAAACCATATGATCATCTCAATAGATGCAGAAAAAGCTTTTGACAAAATTCAACACCCATTTATGATAAAAACCCTCCAGAAAGTAGGCATAGAGGGAACTTACCTCAACATAATAAAATATATGACAAACCCACAGCCAACATCATTCTCAATGGTGAAAAACTGAAACCATTTCCAATAAGATCAGGAACAAGACAAGGTTGCCCACTCTCACCAGTATTATTCAACATAGTTTTGGAAAGTTTAGCCACAGCAATCAGAGAAGAAAAAGAAATAAAAGGAATCTGAATCAGAAAAGAAGAAGTAAAACTGTCACTGTTTGCAGATGATATGACAGCGATGGAGAGATATACCATGTTCTTGGATTGGAAGAATCAACATTGTGAAAATGACTCTACTACCCAAAGCAATCTACAGATTCAATGCAATCCCTATCAAACTACCACTGGCATTTTTCACAGAACTAGAACAAAAAATTTCACAATTTGTATGGAAACACAAAAGACCCCGAATAGCCAAAGCAATTTTGAGAAAGAAAAACGGAGCTGGGGGAAACAGGCTCCCTGACTTCAGACCATACTACAAAGCTACAGTCATCAAGACAGTGTGGTACTGGCAGAAAAACAGAAATATACATCAGTGGAACAGGATAGAAAGCCTTGAGACAAACCCGTGCACATATGGTTACCTTAACTTTGATAAAGGAGGCAAGAATATACAATGCAGAAAAGACAGCCTCTTCAATAAGTGGTGCTGGGAAAACTGGACAGCTACATGTAAAAGAATGAAATTAGAACACTCCCTAACACCATACACAAAAATAAACTCAAAATGGATTAAAGACCTAAATGTAAGGCCAGACACTATCAAACTCTTAGAGGAAACGATAGGCAGAACACTGTATGACATAAATCACAGCAAGATCCATTTTGATCCACCTCCTAGAGAAATGAAAACAAAAACAAAAATAAACAAATGGAACCTAATGTAACTTAAAAGCTTTTGCATAGCAAAGGATACTATAAGCAAGACAAAAAGACAACCCTCAGAATGGGAGAAAATATTTGCAAACGAAGCAACTGACAAAGAATTAAACTTCAAAATATACAAGCAACTCATGTAGATCAATATCAAAAAAACAAACAACCCAATCCAAAAATGGGCAGAAGACCTAAATAGACATTTCTCCAAAGAAGATATACAGATTGCCAACAAACATATGAAAGGATGCTCAACATCACTAATCATTAGAGAAATGCAAATCAAAACTATAATGAGGTATCACCTAACACCAGTCAGAATGGCCATCATCAAAAAAATCTACAAACAATAAATGCTGGAGAAGGTGTGGAGAAACGGAAACCCTCTTGCACTCTTGGTGGGAATGTAAATTGAAACAGCCACTATGGAGAATAATATGGAAGTTCCTTAAAAAACTAAAAATAGAACTACCACACCACCCAGCAATCCCATTACTGGGCGTATGCCCTGAGAAAACCATAATTCAAAATGAGTCATGTAGCACAATGTTCACTGCAGCTCTATTTACAATAGCCAGGACATGGAAGCAACCTAAGTGTCCATCGACAGATGAATGGATAAAGAAGATGTGGCACATATATACAATGGAATATTACCAGTCATAAAAAGAAACGAAATTGAGTTATTTGTAGTGAGGTGGATGGACCTAGAGTCTGTCATACAGAGTGAAGTAAGTCAGAAAGGGAAAAACAAATACCGTATGCTAACACATATATATGGAATGTAAAAAAACAAAAAGAAATGGTTATGAAGAACCTAGGGGCAGGACAGGAATAAAGACACAGACCTACTAGAGAATGGACTTGAGGACATGGAGAGGGGGAAGGGGAAGCTGGGACGAAGTGAGAGACTGGCATGGACATATATACACTACCAAATGTAAAATAGATAGCTAGTGGGAAGCAGCCACATAGCACAGGGAGATCAACTCAGTACTTTGTGACCACCTAGAGGGTGGGATAGGGAGGATGGGAGGGAGATGCAAGAGGGAGGAGATATGGGGATATATGTATATGTATAGCTGATTCACTTTGTTATACAGCAGAAACTAACACACCATTGTAAAGCAATTATAGTCTAATAAAGATGTTTAAAAAAATATGCAAATTCCATGTTCTACACCAGACCAAATACAATTGGATCTCTAGTGGTAGATCTACAGAGCTGAATTCTAACCGGCTCCCTGTGAATGCTCATGCAAATGTACGTTTGGGAGTTGCTGTTTCATTTAGAAAGTGGGTTAGTGAGGAACCCCAAGTTTTGGGGTCTTTTGAGAAATCTGGGCCCAAAGGCCGAATCCACTTACTAGCCGGGTAACACCGAGCCCTCGATTTTGTGTAAGTATGAGGATAATATAATATTTACTTTACAGGGTTGCTCTTCCGTGACACTGCTGACATTTTGCGCTGGATAACTGTTTTCAGTGAGGGCTGTCCTGGGCAAGGTAGAATTTTTGGCGGCAGCCATGAGCTCTTCCCAGTAGGTGACAATAGCAACACCTCAGTAATGACAATCAAAATTATTTCCAGACATTGCCAAATGTCCCCTGGGGAGAGGGGAGCAGAGTCACTGCTGGTTCAGACCCCCTTGTTTAAAGGATTGTTGGATCTAATAAATGTGACAGGGTCTGACACATGGTAGGCTATCAAAAAATGTTTATTATCTTTCTTCTCCCTCAACTCACAATGAATCCTCAGAGAAGAGAGCTCTGACAATTTTCACTAAGGTCCTCAGTGTTGTTTGTATTTTCGACACCTCCTCTGTTTCTCACCTGGCTTTAGAGTCAGTTAAAATGAGCAGGCATTCAGCTATAAAGTTAACTTGATTTTGTTCTTAATATTAAAGATTTCCAGAAGCAATTGGTTGAGTCTTAACTTTACAATTCATGCACATCATATGTAGAGGGGTGAATGTGGGGTGAAAGCTCAGAGCCCTTATATCATTCGTAGAATTAATTTGACAACAGGTCTTTTATAGACTAGTTCCCCAGCTCTCTAATCAAAGCACTTAAAAGACTGGATTGCATGGCCCATGGGCTTCTCATCTAAAGCAAGTCAAGATTCTCCATCTGTGAAACAAAGAGGTGGGACCAAAGTCTCAAGTTCCTCTAAAATTGCATATACTTTAAAAAATTCTATGATTCCAATTAACTGCTAATACTTTCTTCTAATTCGTCAATAACTTTTTACTTTAAAACTTAATAACTATGATATTTTAACACTCACTCAATAAACATTTCATCCAAGTTAAAAAACTATATATATATATGGCATATATAAATTCACCACTCTCCCTATACTCAAAACACATGTGTGCACGTATGTACTGAAATCATTCTTACACTGCTTACACACGTCCTGACAGGGCTGGCCATTGGTTTTTAAAAAACTAAAACGATGGAAATGGATGTTTCTCTCTGAAGTCCTTCCATTTCAGTGATTGTCCACCCCTCCTTCACCCACTCAACATGCTAACAGACACAGTGCAGAGTATCTGATAAAAGAATTCATATTAAGACATAATTATCTCATGACACTTAAAGTTTTAAAGACTTCATGGGAACAGCACTTAACTCAAAGGAAAGAAATGCCACAGAGGGACCTTGAAGTTCCAGAGAACAGTTAATGAAAGGATGAGTTGACTGGAAGAACACTTCCTTGAGTCTTTGAAGTTCTACCATGTAGAGAGCAACCAATAGCACTGGTAATGGTGAGAACATATATGAAACTACAGACACAGTTAAACTTACTGATGCCTACTGCCTCCTAATCATAACACAAGCAAGAATAAAATTATCCCCAGTATGAGAGGCTAACAGAATCAAAAATTAACCCGATCTTTACTTTTTTAAAGCTTTGTAGGATACTTTGCTGAGGTTTCGCCTATACCTTGCCTTGACAATTTTTTTGCCCTATTAAAAATGAAATCAGTTGTTTCCCAGATGAAAAGTATTTGATAGAGTGACATGAGGGAGGGAGTCTGAGATTAAGTATTTTCCATACATAGATCAAAATGAAGACAGTTAAAAGATGTTAGTCTGTCATTAAGAACAAAAATATTAAATTGCTTTGTTATTTTCTCTTATCAGTTTCACTCCTTTGCTTCTCTGTATCTATCTTCTTGCTTCTGACTCTTGTTTCTTTTCTTTAAACTCATATTTATTCTTCAAACGTCTTTCAAAACTCATTAAGCCAAGACATATTCCTTTTGGCTTTTTAAACAATACGATTCAGTATTTTCATTATATTCCCATTAAAATTCCCTTTAATAATATCCCTATTAAATTTTTCTTAGAGGTTGTGCCATTGATTAGTCTTAAAGTTGAAAACATTATAATGAATTTTTCTTGGAACTTCCAGTAGGAAACTGCTTTTGGTGACATGCCTCACTGGATTTTCTGTCATTTCAAGTTGTGTTATAATGGGACTCTAGGGTTAAAGGCAAATGTATTTGGGAAACATGACTACTATTTGACTTAACAGAACTTTTGTGTGCATGTAATGGCTATATAATTACTACAGAAACATGTAGGGCATTTGGATTGCATATGCAAATGATTTGCTCATTGCTGTTAATCATTTATATCTCCAGATCACTGGATCAGAGGATGACATGTAAAAGAGTTTCTGAATGACATGATGGGAAGCAACACACATCTAAAATGAATAGGCATAAAGAGAATTTAAAAATATACAATCTGCTGTGAAGGATTGGCCAGATGATATACAGTACAATTTTTACATTTATAGAAAGAGTCTCTATATTTCCAGCGCTTACAAATATAAGTGTGCAGTTTTAGGAGAGTTATCACCTACCATTTTCTAACCCAGACAAAAGGTATACAGACGAAGATAACAATATTATAGCATTTATATAACTTTAAATTTAATGTACATATTAGGATATATGTTTAGTAGAAGTGGGAGTTGACATTACTGTTTGCTTCTCCAAATCACTAATGAGAAAACATAGTATTCTCCACATTTCAAATACTAGTTTGTCATTAGCATCGTTCTTCCAGAAACAGGAATTTATATTAGGGATTGTAGCAGACACGCTGGGTTGCCCAGTCAACATTCATTTTCTCTTTTTGTTGTTGTTGTTGGATGAACCTTGATTTCATTCAGGTGCCCATCTCTTCCCCATGTAATTCAGGGGAAGGAAACCCTTTTCTCAGCAACAGAGCCAATCATGAATTGACAAGTCAACAGTGGTGACACTATTCTCTTTGCCACTACTTGGTTTAAGGGCACATGAGCTAGTTATAGCCACAGTGGATGAGGAAGGTGTACTGAGAGGTCCCTATGTGTAAGGTTTCTTGATTCCTAAGGAGATGGCAGAACAGATGGTCTCATCCTGCCTCTGAAAACTTCAGAGTGTGAATGTGAGAAGTGAAAGGGTCTGGCCATCTTGACATGAGGATTGGAACCAGATGCACACACACAGATGCAAGAGCAGTTTACAAATCATCAGGTTAATAAGTCTACTGACTCTGATATCTACACCATCACTGAACTTTTGTGATGTGCGAAATTAAATTTCCCTATTTTTGAACCAGTTTGAGTCAGGTTTTGTTACAGAAGACTAAGGCAACCTTAAATGTATATTTAACATTTTCTCCTAAAAATATGACAATTGTTCTTTTTAAAAGCACAGAGAAGAAAGGAATGCCCTATCTCCTCTAGCCCTCTAGGGACAAGGAAATAAATGATGTGGCAGAGACTACTAGCTATTCAACAAAAGAGCAAGAGAAGGGATATTTTAATGATAAAAATTCCATGTTTTAGACTCACGGACATAGAGAACAGACTGGTGGTTGCCAATGGGGAGGGGGTTGGAGGTGACTGAGTAGGAGGTTGGGGTTAGCAGATGCAAACTATTATCTATAGAATGGATAAACAACAAGGTCCTACTGTATAGCACAGGAGACTATATTCAATATCCTATGATAAACTGTAATGGAAAAGAATGTATATATATGTATAGCTGAGTCACTTTGCTGTACAGCAGAAATTAACGCAATATTGTAAATCAGCTATACTCCAATTTAAAAAATCCATGTATTAGCTGGCCAGATGGCTACAGAACTATGGCTAGTTTTTCGATTTTCCCTTGCAGCTGGATGTGGGTGGCCATGTGACCCAATTCTGGTTAATGGGATGTAAACAGATGGTGCATGTCCATTCTGGTTCTGTTCTCAACTGAAGAGTAAGCTCTTATAAACAGAAACATGGATCTCATCCTCAGTCCAAAGAGACAGTGATTAAATGCCTCGGAAAATCTTAAAGAACGGGAGAACACGATTGCCCCGAACCCACTATTCTTTAGTGATCACCATCTTTATTTTCTTCTTCCCTCTTTGTGGTGCCACTTAAATTAAAAAAAAAAATTCGTTTCAAGGATTTCAAAAGTTAATACACTTTTCTTCCTCCAAGAGTTTATTTTTGGTAAAAGGCAGAAAAAATAGTTTTTCTACAAGGGAAATCTGCTTCTAAATGATACTTTGAAAATCTTAATATATATTATGTATTTAAAAAGATACACAAAAATAATGAAGAAGTAGGAATAACAGATTAGGTACTGTAAATTTATAGTAAAAATTATAAAGGTACTGTAAATTTATAAAATTTATAAATCAAGAAGTAGCACACACACAGCTAATTTATGCAAACTAAAAAAGTATATAAACAGCACAATATTGTGATACTGTATCATGATACATTACCTGTGCACATAACTCCTACTGTTATTAACAAACCTTGGAGACACTCAGTTTTATGCCCAAGACATCAGTAAGTCTTTAAAATCTTCTCTTCCTCTTTTATGGGAGGGTATTTCTAGACACTAATTTTCCAATCTAACTAAATGTTTAAATGGCAGCAGTCAATACCAGATTCTCTCTACTGCTCAAAGTCCAGCCAATAGTTGACTTTAACGCACATAAATATGTGTGAATATATATATATATATATATATACATACACAAATATATATACATATATGCGCGTGTGTGTATACAAATATATATATCTGTGTATATATACATATATGTATTTTGGTAGCAATCAATGAAATGATTGTCTTTCCTGCTTGAATAAACCAATGAATAAGTGATCAAGGGCCATTGTGAATTGCAGTCTGCCAGTTCTAAAAAACACTGTTATTCTAATCTAAAATAATATTAGCCAGAAGCTATTGATCCCCTAGTTCCCTCCGTTTTAGAGCACCAGCATATGAATCATCTACTATGGTTTCCTTCTAGCGGTGCAAGCTGGGCATAGAGGACAATAGCTGTGGCAAAATACTGTCAACAGTCAATAGCACAGATGGGGCTCATCTAAACTGAGGCTTTTAATATTCCTATTTTACCAAGTTTCCTTTGATAAAGTAATTAGGATTAGTTAGTATCCTATTTTTTAAATGATGAGTGGTTGAGATTGCTAATTTTAATTTTAGCACAGATTCCAGAGAGAAAAATACAAATTGCATTTCTTGAAGGAAAGAGATAGATCCTATATTAAGGTTTGGAGTGAATTCTATAGCAGCTTATGAGGAATAATGATACGATGGCCTCTCAGCTATCCACTAGTGGATATACTTTCTCATGAATTCATAATCATTCATTCAACTGCAGCTCATATATCACCTGAGCACTACCTGAAACCATGAAGGCTGTTTCTTTGTGAAAATCACTGTTTATAGTCCTTGAATCTCAGCATTAAAGTATGTTTAATATACGTCTCTTTCACTAGAGTACACATTCTTTGAGGACAGGAATTCAGAAATTATATTTTGTTGAATATATACTATATAAGGTTCATAGGAAATAAAATTTAAGTCTTTAATATATGAGGGGAAGTTAAAAATGTTAAGGGTAATCTTTCAAGTTATTTCAATTTTCAATTCAATCTTTCAATCAATCTTTCTCACCTTTTGGCATACTTAGCTAAAGTCAACACTTGCCTATGGTTGGGGCAGGAGAATGGGGAAACCCAGGGAAATGGAAGGTGCTCAAAACTGATTGGAATCAAATAGCAAGAAATTATAAATAGTTCAGAACTGAAATGATACAAAGATATACCACTCTGTGCTACCATAAAACTACACTAAAGTAGGATATTAGTTGAAAAATAAATGTTTTTATAGATACAACTGGCCTTTTGATTGCGTTTGATGACTATAGGGAAACCAACTATAGACAGAAAGTTTATTTTTTTCCTATTCTTTAATACATACATTAATTAATTTATTAATTATTTCATTGATTCATGTAGTCAACATTTATTAAGTTCCTCCTTTATGCTGGGCAAAGTGCTGGGGGTACAAAGATGAACAAAATGTACAACCCAGATCTAATGTGTAAAGAAAAAGTCGATGTACCTTTGGAACAATTAGTAAGTATTTCCCTTAAATAATTATTCCAATGTTTCCACAGTGGGAGAAACACCAAAACATCATTCTCTTGTATCTAACTAACTCCGGGCATAGTGACAGCTGACTTTTAGAATATGCACAGATCCACAGGATCAAGTTCATATCACACAAGAAGAGGCTAGGGGGAGATCTGGTTACAATATCAGTCACCTGCTCATCAGTGAGATATCTGACCGCTAGCTGAGTGAATCTCATGTCCATCAGAAATCTTTTCAGACTAATGTGTTCTAAATAACCAGTTAATAGAAAATAGAAAATAAATCATACAGTTAAGTGGAAAAGTGGACTAGAAATTGACTTCTGATTCTACTACTCACCAACATTGTGGCCTTTTATGGGAAGTATCACTTTTCTGAGCCTCAGTTTGAAAAATGTGTAAAATATATATGGTACTGATGACACATAAGGATAATCATCAGGCGTTACAACACTGTACGTAAAAGGATAAAGAGATTGTGATTCTCAAAATATAGAAGCTACATAATTGTTGTATAATGTTGTTATTGTTTTTATTAATCTAACACAGTTATTAATCTAACACAGAATATACTCAATTTTTTGTCTATTAAAAGACTCCTATCAGGTAACCCAAAAAGTCAGAATGTCCCTTTTGTAGAAAGACTAAGGTTTTGGCTCTTTAGAATATACCTTTTCAGTGGAGCCACTTCTTAAAGCACACATCCTACTATTTGAGAGACGGAGACTCAGCTCTCTAAGGCTCATGCCGTGGTGGCTGGAAGCATTGGCCCTAGAATTAGTATCTGGGTTCATGCTGAGCTCTACTACTCCACAGCTGTTTGATCTTGAGGATGTAACTTAACCTCCCCGTGGTCTCAGTTTCCTCATCTATTAAATGTGGATCATAATAACATCTATCTCCTAGCATAATTAGTGATGATTAAATGAGTCAAAACATGTGACATCCTTAGAACAATGCTTAGAAAACACTATGCATCAAAATATGCCTAGTTATGTTTTATTCCGGAGGACAGTAAGAGTAAATTAAGGTTTAGCATCAAACCAAATAAGACAAGTAAAGAAGAAAGAAGATATATTCTAAATTAGACTAGAGAATGGAGCTTTTTTTTTAAATGAAAGAAAAATGAGGGAGACATAGAATAAGGTTTTTTGTATTAAAGCATTGTGGCCAAGGGACCTATAGTTCCTGTTTGGCCTGTAGCCAAAATGGAACCTGCAGACATCAAGCAATCTGTTAAGAAGTAAAGAACACCAAGGTGATAGAGCTTTAAAAAAAAATCTGTGCTTTCAACAGCATCAGAATTCCCTGTCTAGTCAGTAACAGCTTATCAAGCATGAGATGGGAGAAAAACAATCATTGGGACTCCAGATGGAAATGTTTAATGCATATGCAGTTTACAGGATGAATGTAAATTGCAAACAGGGTGGTTTTGGGTTAATCTGCTGAATAAAAAAATATTGAATTAATGAGTAACTGAATATTTGATACAGCAACATGCTTAACCCTTTCACATAAAATCAACTACCAGTGATTTGGCAGATAAAGTTGGCAATGGCAGTGTTATTCTCCTGTCCAATGTCATTCTTCCAGAGCATGTTTTGCAACAGAGGTGAAATCTTAGATGCACTGCAATCTATTCACTGCACTGAAGATAAACTATGTGTCGATTTACCTAACTATGCAGACTACACTGAAGAAGAATACAAGTATCATTTAAAATGTTTAGCATGCCTTGAACACAAAGGAAGAAAGGTAAACCAGATGTCATGGATGAGAGGAATAAGGGACTTAATATTCCCTGCTAGTGGGTAACAAGAAACTTGAGGATACAAAGGATAATAATGGGGAGTGAATAAAGAGATAACATTTCTGTCTCTCCCTATTTCTCTATCTGTAGCCTGTCTAAATTATAGTCACATTTTAATTGTATATATTTTATATTTACATAGTACTTGCTTTACGTTCCAGGACCTTTATAAATATTAATTTAACTAATCCTCATAATAACGTTATAATATAGGAATTATTATTATTCCCATTTTACAGGTGAGAGAACTGAGGCACAGAGAGGTTAGGTAACTTGCCCAAGGTAGCTACAAAATGGCAGGGCTGGGTTTTGAAACTTGTAGGCTTCCAAGGATATTTGCACTCAGACACTACATAGATGCTTACCTAGATCATAACCAAAACAAAAACTGCAGACATAGATGAGTTTGATATGTCTCCACTGACAACAATGGCAACAAGATTAGAGAAAGAGTTAGAAAATGTTTTGCTATTAGACTGAGTTTCAGGGAACATGGGAATTTGCTTCAACCAAAGAGTATGAAATTGCCCACAACCCCTGTTGCTGTTAAGTCTTTCCCTTTTGTGAAGTTAGGGGAAAATAATCATAAGCCCATCTTTTGTTTTCACTGAATAAAATGTGCAAATGAAAAAAAAAATCACAAGGGCATTCCCTTTCCTTAAACACCAAAGGGAAAGGAATTAAGGCCACCTGTCATAATGCAGCTTACTTTTATAAGGAAACAAAGAAGAATTAACCTTTTAAAACAATTAGGTTGTTTCATTAAAAAAACAAGAAAGATTACAATATGACCTACAGAAATAGTAGGACTAAATTAGAAAACAATGAAAAAAATTTAAGTAGATTCTCTATTTTCTGAAACTGAAACTAGTTTTGTTATTTTAAGAAGTTGAATGAAAGAATATTTGCTAAGTAACAATTAAAACGTCTAAAGCCAGGAAGAGATGCAGGTGTGCTTTAAAGAAACTCAGGAAACTAATACGATGGTGCTTATTTACCAGCTGATGGGTTCTTGCTGTATATTTGCAGTATTTGCCATTAGAAGAAAGGTAGTAGCTATTTAAAAAACATTAAAATAGTTAATTTGACCTTGACAGTGCTATTTTTCTTCTTCTATTGTGTTTTTTAAAAATTATAGACCTTGCATTTTTTTTTCTGTAGTAAAGCCAGAACTTCTGTTAAAGTTGAAAACACAGTCTAAAAATTGTACATTATTGGGCTTCCCTGGTGGCTCAGTGGTTGAGAGTCCGCCTGCCGATGCAGGGGACGCGAGTTCGTGCCCCGGTCCGGGAGGATCCCACATGCCGCGGAGCGGCTGGGCCCGTGAGCCGTGGCCGCTGAGCCTGCACGTCCCGAGCCTGTGCTCCGCAACGGGAGAGGCCACGAC
>NC_041218.1:8863966-8871161 GCF_002837175.3 Physeter macrocephalus
GCTCCGCAACGGGAGAGGCCACGACAGTGAGAGGCCCACGTACCGCAAAAAAAAAAAAAAAAAAAAAAAAAAAAAAAAAAATTGTACATTATTCATTGACATCCCTCATAATATGAATGAAACATACATTGACAAGGAGAAGGAACACCAACCAGAAGTCCTTAGTTGAATTAAAAAATTTTTCCATTATTAAAAATCAAAAACTTCACCAACCTGCAGCAGATTCAAAATTGCTTTGAAAGCTGCAACTGATTTCACTTAGAAATTTATTTAGTTAGCAAGATCATGTTAAAATTTCACACACTCAAGGGACTTCCCTGGTGGTGCAGTGGTTAGGAATCCACCTGCCAATGCAGGGGACACGGGTTTGAGCCCTGGTCCAGGAAGATCCCACATGCCGCGGAGCAACTAAGAGGGACTTCCCTGGTGGTGCAGTGGTTAGGAATCCACCTGCCAATGCAGGGGACACGGGTTTGAGCCCTGGTCCAGGAAGATCCCACATGCCGCGGAGCAACTAAGCCAGCGAGCCACAACTTATTCTATTATATGATGCATGTTTAACTTGGAAATGTCACTCTCTGCTTTCTGAATCAATCTCTGACTCAATCTCCTAAACTCTCACACAACTCCATAATTTATGTCACTCTGGTGTCAATCCCCATAACTTGAATAAACAATACATGCTAAGGTCACCATCAAGTTCAATCTTACTAATTTAATGCACAGTTTTTTAAATCCTCATTTTAAATGGTCTCTTAGCAGCATTTACCGCTGCACCCATTTCCACCTTCCTGGCATGTTTTCTTGTCACATTCCGTACTGAGCCCATGTGCCACAACTACTGAGGCCTGCGTGCCTAAAGCCTGAGCTCCGCAACACGAGAAGCCACCGCAATGAGAAGCCTGTGCATCGCAACGAAGAGTAGCCCCCACCCAATGCAACTAGAGAAAGCCCACGTGCAGCAATGAAGACCCAACGCAACCAAATAAATAAATTAATTAAAAAAATTTTCACACACTTGTATACTATTATTGTTAGGATGGAATGGTTTATGCCCATGATCTTATTAATTCCCACCATATTACCCAAAAAAGGCAAAAAAGTATCAGAATTCCTAGTGATAAGTTTTTGTGCTTTTTGTGGAGCTGGGAGGTGAAATGTATTATAATCTAGTCTGCACTTCATGCTACCACCTGCCATGGGAATTTTTAAAGTCTTAGGTAAATGGGTATATAAAAGCAAAGGGAATTGAAGCAATGTGGCAGTTAAGAGAACCCAGGCCTTAGGTGAAATCAACACATGGTATAAGAATAGATTAATGACACCCCTCACCCAGTAATTGCAGTCAAATATGCAATCAAATATTGTTTACTTGCACAAAATACATATCAATTTACATAAATGGAGTGTTTACCTTTAAAATAAGATTTATGAGTGGGTTTTTATTCTCATGCATTACTAGTTCCACTGTAGTCAACTTTGAAGTTTCATAATTGTGAAGGATCATTTTAAAACGTGCCTATATTCAACAAGCAGAGAATGTAACACCACTGGGTCAACCTAGGGCATCTAACAACTTCCTAAAATGGACCTGAAGTTCACACCTCGATCTCAATTTAATGCACATCCACAGTGTTTGACCCCAAATAGCTTAGTCACAAATGCAGTGCCTTCAGTTATAAGACAAAAAAAATGCTTCAGAAGGAGCAAAACATCTTTAGATGTGTGAAATACAGCTATTAGAATAGTTCAAGCTTTGAAATCTCACACAGGTTTAAGAGTTCTTGACTCTAATCTCACTTTCAATAAAAATTTATTCATAAAAAAAGATACAACGCCCCCAATCTATGATGCAATTTTAAGGTACCATAATACTATCATTATAAAGAACATTTCTGATGTTTAACTTGATTTGTATTTTGATCTATTCTGTTTCACTGGCACAATTCTATTTATTCATATAATTCTATTTATAAAAGTTACCATACAAGGAAGGTATTTGGAAGGAAGGAAAGATTTAAAAAAGCAAAAAAGCAAATTTTCTACATCTGATGGGGCTCTTAAATTATGAACGTGAAGAAATGCTAATCAATGCATGAGACTACTGTTGATATTTTTTTAAATGTCAATTGGCCAACTATATAAATAGAAAAAGTAGGGTAAAGATGAGGAAAAGGAAAAGGAAAAGATGGGTTGGTAGCAGTGCCGTATGCAGTCAAGAGGAAATGAACAAATATTATTTGTAGCCAAATGATACCCATTATCTTTAAAGGGGAAGGGGATGTTATTACCTGCCTATTTACTTTTACACCCATACTTCAGCCCAACCAACTACACCATCCAAGAATATTAGG
This sequence comes from Physeter macrocephalus, assembly GCF_002837175.3. Lineage (NCBI taxonomy): Eukaryota > Metazoa > Chordata > Mammalia > Artiodactyla > Physeteridae > Physeter > Physeter macrocephalus. The sequence continues at coordinate 8,866,321 of NC_041218.1, forward strand.
CAGATGATAAATGAAAGAACAGATGGAGATCTCGAGAAACAACAAAAGAAGAGAACAGAATGATTTTCAGGGAAACAGGTTGGTTTGGGGGGGATTCGACTGAAAATTTTGGATTCTATTTCAGGTTCTTCATCCAGGGTAAATAGAATGAAGTAAATTTTATAGAATGGAATATTTACTAAATCATCAAAAACTAAGAAATAATAAAAGGTTAATTTAATTCACAACCTTGATTCCCTAAGCAAAATTGTCTAAGGGAACAAATGAACTGCCTTGCACTTATTCTATTATATGATGCATGTTTAACTTGGAAATGTCACTCTGCTTTCTGACTCAATCTCCTAAACCCTCACACAACTCCTTAATTTATGTCACTCTGGTGTCAATCCCCATAACTTCAATAAACAATACATGCTAAGGTCACCATCAAGTTCAATTTTACTAATTTAATGCACAATTTTTTTAATCCTCATTTTAAATGGTCTCTTAGCAGCATTCACCGCTGCACCCATTTCCACCTTCCTGGCATGTTTTCTTCTCACATTCCTTTCTGGGTTTCCCCTGACTTACTTGCCATTCATTCCCCGCCTCCCTTGTAGCTTATGGTCTATTGTTCAGCCATTAGATTCTGGGGTTCTCAAGGATCCGTCTTGGATGCTCTACTCTTCTCAAACTGTATTCACATCCTAGACAATCTCATCAAGTACAGCTTCAGTTATTTTCCCGTCCATAGTTAAACCACAGACTTGTCTTCAATGCCTATTGCCACTGAGTTTCTGAGCCCTTCGTTAGTGAGTTGTTCACTAGACACATTGTGGATGTTGAAAACACACTTCAGATTCAACATTTAACAAATGAAACTCATGATGCTTCCTTCAGATTCTCTACCATCAGTCCGTACTTCTGTGCGTGGCATTGCCCAATAGCTGGTAAGGCCGAACAGACATGCGAGAGTCATTCTCAAGTACTTTTTTCCATCCAAGTCCATATTCGACCCGTCACCAAGTCCGGTTGTTTTTACCTTCCGGTATCTCTTAATCCTCCCACTTAACTCCCACTCTGCTACCACCACCCCAGTCCAAACTGCCATCTCTCACCTGGACTAAAGCCATGGCTGATTGGTAGCCCCAAGTCTTCTTTTGCTGCTCTGAGACTTGTCCTCCACTCTGCAGCCAGGGCAAGGCTTCCACAAAACAGATATGAGGATGTTACACTTCTTCCCTCCCCCTCACTCCCGATACACACAAACTTTTGGTGGAGATACTCCAGTGACATCCGTTTGGGCTTCTAATAGAAAAAAATCAATAACCTGGCAGAGGTTACTGATAAGGTGTCAGATTCCCCCAACTCTCCAGCCTTATTTCACATCAAAGCACCCTTCAATTTCTGTGTTGCAGCCACACCAGTCTTCCCTGTCTGCCCCCAGGGTTTTGAATATTCTCTTTCATCTACCTGGAACATCACCCCTGCTCCTACCTTCAGCCACCTCCAAAGCTCAACCCAACAATCACTTCCTAAGGCAGACGCTCCCTTAGCTTCCCAGTGAAGAGCCATCTCCGTCAGCATCTGTTACCCTCGGAGCCCCACCGCTCTCCAGGATGAGCACAGTTGTAATGCTACCTTTCTTGTGAGTTCTTCCATGCCAGTCTCCCCATGAAGGTAAAGACTGGTTTTCCTCCCCATGACACTACCACGGGCATATCCCCAGCCCCTAGCACAGGATTGGTTCAAGTACTTTTTATTGAATACATGAATACTATTATGACCAGACAAAAGTTGATACAAATTGCCAGAACCTGTAAGAAGGACCCGAAACAAAATGTTGTTAGTCCTCTGTTATTGCATACGCCAGTATTTTTCAGTCATCCATTAACTTACAAGTTTATTTATTGTATGCTGTGCACTTAGCTCTAACTACCCTTGCCCCCCCCTTTTTTTTTAACATTTCCCATTCTTACTCATTTTTCAGATCTCAGCTTAAGTGTTACTTTCTTACTAATGGCCAGCAAATATTTGTTAAATGAATGATAGCCTTATTAAGTATTTATTGATTGCTGTAATTAGGTGCCAGGCAGCATACTAGGGCCTGGGGTTACAAAAATTGATATATTTTCTGCCATCAGGAACTCATTGCATGTTTGGGGATTGCACTCATACAGGGAGATAATTAAAGCATAATATAAATGGTACAAAGGAGGGATGCACCCCCTGCTGGTTGAATAATGCTCAGGGGAGCCCTGCTGTTGTTCCCACGGAGCACGGTTGCAGGAAGGTATACACCCTTTTTTCAATATAATCTGCTTTCTACCTGTTAGCTGTATGAATTCAACCATATCACTTAATTACCTGTTACAAAGAAGAAAATCGACTATTTTACAACATTGCTGAAAAATATCTTTCATGGAAAAAAATTTAACAAAACATGTTGATGGGCTATTTGCAAATGATATGATAGGCCGCAGAGCATCAGTAAGAAGGCCAGATTGAATTGCTTTACATGGAAAAATGAAAGGAAGGTAGCTCTAGCGGATCAGCTGGATGAGGCAGAGAAAGAGACCCAGAGGGAGGAAGATATGTCAGGAGACTTGGTGATGCTCTGGAAGAAGAGGGGGTTGAACCACATACCAGATCCTGGGCATAAGGACACACACACACACACACACACACACACACACACACACACACACACACACACACACACACACACACACACACACACACACACGGCTAGGAACAGATTTCCTTTGGTTAAGTTTCTTTTGAACACAGAGGTATCTGTTACTTAGTTTTATACTGTTGTGTTCTCATATAAATCCTTCCTAAATAGGAATCCTTCTCTCGCGATTCCTTGTACCTGTCAGCCCTCAATGTAAGTGTATTCAAGAGAAATTGGTACAGGCTACTGAAAGTGGCCTGACACATATTCTTGGCTCTAGGAAGAGAATGAAAGCATAGGGCCCTAATATCCTTCTCTGCCCTTGCATCCTCACACTGTACCCTCCTGGCAAGACAATATGACTCCCACTTTCATGACAAGTGTAAAGTTCTTTAAATTCCCCGGTGTGCCACCTTAGAGTAGAACCAGAGGTAGGCTATGTAGAAATGAAAGGCTAACAGTCCTAGCATTTGGGTGATCTCTGTATCAGATCAGCTGGTCTAGCAGGTCCTCAAGCTCTCTAGGGCCCAGCATCTGGCGAGACTCCCAACTGGGAATCTCAGAATTCCTCATATAGCGAGCCACTGACACGTGTGGTTAATATGATAACATATCTCAGGGTCTATGAACCTTGAGATGGGTTATCTATACATATTTTAGAATATAGAACTTAGAGGCTGAATCACCTGACACTACAGATGTCATTTCCCCCAACAATAACGTGCTTTTTCTGCTTCTGCATCTATGCCTATTGACATTTTATTTGATTGTTTCCGATAAATCTAGTCCTCCTCAAAAGACTGTAATTCCCATGTGAAAAGAGACTATGTCATATACTTAACTTCCATCTCTGGTTGCAGATAGACACAACATATCTTCTTTAAAGCAAAAAACAATGCATGGAAAGAAAATTAATGCACAGAAATCTCTTGCATTCCTATACACTAATGATGAAAAATCTGAAAGTGAAATTAAGAAAACACTCCCATTTACCATTGCAACAAAAAGAATAAAATATCTAGGAATAAACCTACCTAAGGAGACAAAAGACTTGTATGCAGAAAACTATAAGACACTGATGAAAGAAATTAAAGATGATACAAATAGATGGAGAGATATACCATGTTCTTGGATTGGAAGAATCAACATTGTGAAAATGACTCTACTACCCAAAGCAATCAACAAATTTAATGCAATCCCTGTCAAACTACCACTGGCATTTTTCACAGAAGTAGAACAAAAAATTTCACAATTTGTATGGAAACACAAAAGACCCCGAATAGCCAAAGCAATCTTGGGAATGAAAAATGGAGCTGGAGGAATCAGGCTCCCTGACTTCAGATTATACTACAAGGCTACAGTAATCAAGACAGTATGGTACTGGCAAAAAAAAAGATATATAGATCAATGGAACAGGATAGAAAGCCCAGAGATAAACCCATGCACATATGGTCACCTTATCTTTGATAAAGGAGGCAAGTATATACAGTGGAGCAAAGACAGCCTCTTCAATAAGTGGTGCTGGGCAAACTGGACAGGTACATGTAAAAGAATGAAATTAGAACACTCCCTAACACCATACACAAAAATAAACTCAAAATGGATTAAAGACCTAAATGTAAGGCCAGACACTATCAAACTCTTAGAGGAAAACATAGGCAGAACACTATGACATACATCACAGCAAGACCCTTTCTGACCCACCGCCTAGAGAAATGGAAGCAAAAACAAAAATAAACAAATGGGACCTAATGAATCTTAAAAGGTTTTACACAGCAAAGGAAAACATAAACAAGACAAAAAGACAACCCTCAGAATGGGAGAAAATATTTGCAAATGAAGCAACTGACAAAGGATTAATCTCCAAAATTTACAAGCAGCTCATGCGGCTCAATATCAAAAAAACAAAAAACCCAATCCAAAAATGGGCAGAAGACCTAAATAGACATTTCTCCAAAGAAGATATACAGATTGCCAACAAACACATGAAAGAATGCTCAACATCATTAATCATTAGAGAAATGTAAATCAAAACTACAAAGAGATATCATCTCACACCAGTCAGAGTGGCCATCATCAAAAAATCTACAAACAATAAAAGCTGGAGAGGGTGCAGAGAAAAGGGAACCCTCTTGCACTGTTGGTGGGAATGTAAATTGATACAGCCACTATGGAGAACAGTATG
>NC_041218.1:8871554-8878589 GCF_002837175.3 Physeter macrocephalus
ATTGAGTTATTTGTAGCGAGGTGGATGGACCTAGAGTCTGTCATACAGAGTGAAGTAAGTCAGAAAGAGAAAAACAAATACTGTATGCTAACACATATATATGGAATGTAAAAAACAAAAAAAAATGGTCATGAAGAACCTAGGGGTAAGATGGGAATAAAGACGCAGACCTAGTAGAGAATGGACTTGAGGATATGGGGAGGGGCAAGGGTAAGCTGGGGCAAAGTGAGAGAGTGGCATGGACATATGTACACTACCAAATGTAAAATAGATAGCTAGTGGGAAGCAGCCGCATAGCACAGGGGGATCAGCTCTGTGCTTTGTGACCACCTATATAACTGATTCACTTTGTTATAAAGCAGAAACTAACACACTATTGTAAAGCAATTATACTCCAATAAAGATGTTAAAAAAACAAAACAAAACAATGCACATGGAATTGCCATATGTGAAAAGCATAATACTGAACTAGCCTGTTTCATTTCAGGTTAGAAAGAGATTTTCAGGTAATTTGTTGATTGTGTTCATATTAATAAAACAAATGCTGAAAATGCAGACATATCACAGCTCTTATTTAAAGCCAAAATTGTCTATATTCCTATGGAAGTCCAGTTGTGACAGTAGATTATTCCTCTAGAGCTGTTCTAATTCTGCATCTGCTACCCACATGTGGTTACGGTTACTTAAATTTAAATTTAGTTAAAACTGAATACAAGCTAAAATTCAGTTTTCAGTCATACTAGCTACCTTTCAATTTCTCAGTAACTACATATGGCTGGTGGCTCCTGTGTTGGATGGTGCAAATATAGAATATTTCCTTCATCACAGAAGGTGCTATGGGAGAGCCTTGCTCCAAATATAGAGAACAGAGAATGAGAATAAGCAAACAACTTTCATTTTTCCAGCTAAAGAGTTTTGGGCTACTGGATCTATAATTATCAACATGGATGCAATTTTTATATCTTTGATCAACTCCCCTGTCTAGTTAGATTCTGGAGGAACACATGTACTTACTGGTCTTTAATTGGGACTGATCACAGCAGGAATTTTAGGAAACCCAGAATTTCCTATAATGTTGAAATAAAATTTGTATAACAGGTCAGAAAGCGTTACAGACGTATCTGTCAGGCAAAAACAATTTCAACATGATATGCTGTTCAGTTTCAAAATAAGGGAAGCCCATCTATTAGGTGACTTTAGCTGATTATGAGAACTGAGAGGCAGCAACCTGAGGTGTTACTTGGATTAGTCTTACTCCAGTTTTGGCAAACAGAGGTGGGATTTTAAATGTTCTAATCTCTTGGCAGAACTAAATGGAATATCATAGAACTGGCAAGATCTGCCAAAAGATACGGTCTAGAGACGTTTAGTTCAGTTTAAAGATTGTTATGGATCATTGAGAAGACTTTTTTCTCTCTTCTACTTGAGTAATAATAGGTCGATGTGACCTTTGTTGCCTTAGAGTATCTGTACATCAAACGCCAGCTACAGATGTCAAGTTTTTGCTCTCAGACCTCTGAATTAACTTGAATCTCCTCCCTTACAAAACTACTTTTCCCACCTTAATTCTGCTTTAGGGTTCAGAAAGTCTATAGACATTAGGAGTCAAGATTATGATCACTTTCTCCATTTTCTTGAAGACTCCTGACTTTAATATCCACTAAAACCTAGGTCAAATCTGAAATATAGTTCTAATAATTTCCACCTTTTAAAAATCAACTTGAAAATGAGTACCTGCTTTGTGCAAGGTATATTTTTGGTTGCTGAGGACAGGAATGCTTGCACAAGAAACAGTTTGTGCCTTCAAGAAATTGACACTATACTTGGAGAACATACTAATAAAGCATAATGAACTCCTCATGACATTATATGATAAGGGGCAAAAAGAACATAAGACTGATGTGATAAAAGTGGGGGAACTTTGTCTACGTGACAGACTTGCGGGTTTGAGATTCTGTGTCTGCCGCCAACCAGCTAGTTTGCAATCAGTAAATTGCAGCCACTCTGGATTTCACTTACCTGGTGTTTAAATAAGAGTTGGAAAAGATCATCTTAAATTGTATATAAGATTTACACTTCCTCAAAATTCCTTAATAGTTGGAACTAATAGACTCATACTTAGATCACAGGTTTGTCTTCAATTTGATCCCATCCTTAACCAAAATATTTCTTGGCTTAGAACACAAAATGTTCTCTAAGTAAGGATTTAAATAGCTGTCATTTATTTCAAATGACTATGTATAAGACATTTCCTATTAAAATCTTCAACTAATACTTAACAATATTAAAAAATATTATTCATATTCACCTTACAAAAAGGAAATTGATTTTAGAAAAGATTGATGACTTGTCCAAGTTTAAGAGCTAAGAAGAGAGCAGCTGGCATCTGGACAAGATGCTATGTGATGGCAGCTTTCCTTTCCTTTCGTGCCTTTAAATTCAATCTCACCTACAAGTTTTTCTATAGGAAGCAGAAATTAGAAGAAAAATTATATAGGACAGATTTACTTAATTACAGAGACATTATATTCAAGGGTCCAGGATTTTATTTTCCATTTGGGCAGATTAAACACGTTCACAGGCTTACGTTAAAGGAATCTGAGCTCTGGAAATTATACAAAGTTGATGTGGGATTTAAAGAGTTGTAGTTATTAAAATTTTTGGTTTTCTAGTTTAAAATAAGTCAGTCAACTGTGAAGATTTTAACAATTTCTAAGAAAGGATTTGTTATAGATATGTTGAAAATAGGGAGAAGAGTTTTCCATTCACTACAAGCCTTTCTTCTTCATTTCTCTTTATATGAAGATATTTTGGCATTTAATAGGCTCCTCTATGATTCACTGAATGTTTTCTAACTATTTATGGAAAAATATACTGTAAGCACTGTTGGCTGGAGATGGGCAAGGGGGTAGGAGAGGCAAGAAAGCAGGCAGGTGTGTATTCAAGAGAATCCAAGCAACCCTCACCTTCTGTGAAGATGCCACGCCAAGCACAGGGAAATGTCAAATCTATACAGAACAGCATGGTCAGTCAGAGAATTCTTCCCCATCATTTAGCAGTTGGGATGCTACCCTTTCAACAACAAATAGCCTCTTGTTGTAAGGTGGAGAGGTTTTTATGGTAGAATACAGAATGCATAGTAGTATACTCTCTGTGTGTGCATGTGTGTGCATTTTTTCTTTTTTCATAATGGGAAGAACAATGTTATGAACTATTTGTCATGAGAATTCTGATGTCAATTTGGTTGATGTTGGAATTTTAATAATTCTTTGTTAATACTCACATCCTACTAATAACTCTCCAAAATTAAAAATTAAAATGACACATTAAATAGCATGTGGATGGCCACTTTAATCATTTTAAGTCAGCATTTTAAATAATACAGAGAATATTAGTTCTGCTACTTAAACGATGTCATTTCAAAAGGCAAAAGTGTTATATTTAAAATCACTAAAGGACATTTGCTAAAGATTGAGTAAAGTGCTATGAAAAAACATACATTTTTGCATTTATGTTAATGTTTCCTTCTTTCTTTCCAGCTCTCACTTCTCCCTCTTTATATCTTTCTTTGTCAACAGTTACTGTAATTCTTAGTCAATTTACACATCCTGACTCTATTATGTCAAAATGATCATACAAATATTTTGAGAAATAGAAACTGTGATTTGATAAGAGTAGTTCTCATAGTGAATTTATGACATTGATTTATTGAACATAAGGTAGTCTTTTCAAATAGGCCTGTTTTTAATTCCAAATAAATGTTAATTATTACATTTTTTTTTTTGCCTTCCTTTCCTGATCCCTGTGAATATTCCCTACTTCACTGGGCTCAATATAACCTTTCACAGTTCCATTGAGCTTGCAACAGTCCTTTTCATTTTCCTGAAAAACTGAGATTTTTACTGGCTCCTTATCATTAACTAAGTGTCAGTAAAATTGCCATGTTAGTAAAGGGGGCCAACTGTGTCCCATCCCTGTGGCTGCATAATTAGCCTCTAGTGTAAACTGCTGAGCAATTAGTTATTTCTTACAAGCTTTCTACATATTTAATAGAAAAAATAGGGACTCATTCTCTCAAAAATATTTCAATAGAATACACTACATGCAAGGAAGAATGTTCAGGACCAACACCCACCTACTGATTGAATTCTAACACGAATAAATACATACATGTTACTTTTAATATACTACAAGAGGAGAGATTGGACTAAGTACTAAAACAAGATCTGTTATGGTTCTGCCTCTAGCTCCGCATGGGGTGGTCTCAGGAAAACTCACTTTATCTCTTTTAGGGAGCTCAGGATCTGCAAACTTAGGGGCTGAATGAGGTAATACCCAAGAAGCCTGCCACCCCTAAGCATTTTCTGGGTCCATGACTCCTGCTTTCTGCTTTTCCTTAATCCCAATCATTTCAGAGAACCTCTTCTGTAAATAGTGGAAATTATATTTTGATATGAAGGTAGCCCCTTTTACAAAACAACTATTACTCTGTATGAGCATTAAGACCTCATTTTTGATGTTAATTAATGTTGAAGGCACGTTTTCTTATGAGGTTAAAAACAGATATTGGATAATAAAATTCATCTCGGGGCTGAGAATATAAGAAGTAAATGAACAGCTACTAAACAATCCTATGTGCTACCAAAGAGAGCAAGGAAACATGAACAATAGCAATAATGATAATAATAACAGCTAATATTTATGAGTGCTACCTTAGGCCACACATTTAGTTAAACCCTTTACACTCATCTCATTTAATCCCTGGCAAATCTATGGAATAAGCATTATTACTCCCATGTTGAGGTGGCAGAAATGGGGATTTGGAAATCTTAAGCAACCATCACGAACCACCCATTAAATAAACACCGAATTTACTTTAGATTTAAATCCACAGAGTCGTCTCCTTACATTGTTTTACATTGCATTGTATTATATTCAAAAAGGATAATGTTACACTTCAAAATACAGTTAACACAAATAATCTTTATACATGCATATTGTTTTCAAAACTAAAAAGTGATGTTGTGAAGCAAATTTTTTCAAATGAATTCCAAATATGTTGATGATATATGAAATCACCCATGGCTCTATGCAATATTACAGACTGATGAAAACACAACTTATTTAATTTGAAAATTGATGTTGTATAGTTTAAAGTAGAAAAAACGGTGTGATTTTGCTTAAGATAACCTTTTATCCTTTCTGATGTAAATAACATGCTTTTTATTTTTTATACTGTTTTCTTGTTATAAACAGTATATTTATTCTTCAAATTATTACAAATCTAAGCATTCTATATGATATTCAGAGATAAATTTTGAAATATAAATCACAATAGTATAGAGATACTGCTGCTTCTTTTCAGATATCACTTAAAATATAACCTTTAGGTACTTCTAATGGTATTCCTAATTTCATACATATCATAAAGAAGTTTTTGAATTATTAGCAACTGAATATAAAATAAACTGGTTTATTCAGCAAGCTTTATATCTTCCTTTGAATACAGTGACGGGTTGCTCTTTTGGAGTAAGAATTTTTAGGTGGACCATCCAACAGGTTCCCAGCTGGTTCAAGTGCCCAGGACTCCTGGAGAAGCAACAGTCACTGAGCTTTGGGAGAGGAGGGGGTGCGGTCGGGGTGGGGGCTGGTGAGTCTCAGGCTCAGCCTCTGTGGACAGACAAGTGAGTATACACAACGACACTGAGTAAGAACCCAAAACGGAAAGACAGCAAGATCAACTAAGAGTAAATTCCACCAACGAATATCAAGACGGGAGCTTGAAAGTAAAATTGTTGATAAAGTGATGAAGCTTTTCATACACATCTGAATGTGTAAATAGAGATTCAGATTTTGCATACATTTGAAAACCATCGTCTGGTTATAGTAATTTTCAACTTTTAGTAACAGAATTATAGGATATTAGTAATGCAGAAAAATATGTATACAAAAGTGAAAGTTATCCATAACACCACATCTCAGATATAAATATGGTTAATATTTGAAGTATTTTCATACTTTGTTTTAACCAACAGGCAGGTTGAAGAGATGCTGCTTTTTTGTTTTTTGGCCATGCCTAATTTTTTTAATTGAAATATAGTTGATCTACAGTATCCTGTTAGTTTCAAGTATACAGCACAGCAATTCAATTATACATATATAAATATATCCATATATATTATCTTCATACTATCTTCCCTTACAGATTATTGTTTTAAACATCTTTATTGGAGTGTAATTGCTTTACACTGTTGTGTTAGTTTCTGCTGTATAACAAAGTGAATCAGCTACATGTATACCTAGATCCCCATATCCCCTCCCTCTTGCAACTCTTCGTAGTGCAAGTATACAGCACAGCAATTCAATTATACATATATAAATATATCCATATATATTATCTTCATACTATCTTCCCTTACAGATTATTGTTTTAAACATCTTTATTGGAGTGTAATTGCTTTACACTGTTGTGTTAGTTTCTGCTGTATAACAAAGTGAATCAGCTACATGTATACCTAGATCCCCATATCCCCTCCCTCTTGCAACTCCCTCCCACCCTCCCTATCCCACCCCTCTAGGTGGTCACAAAGCACCGAGCTGATCTCCCTGTGCTATGTGGCTGCTTCCCACTAGCTATCTATTTTACATTTTGTAGGGTATATATGTCAAAGCCACTCTCTCACTTCTTCCCAGCTTACCCTTCCCCCTCCCTGTGTCCTCAAGTCCATTCCCTAGGTCTGTGTCTATATTCCTGTCCTGAGCCTAGGTTCTTCAGAACGTTTTTTTTTTAAGATGGCATATATATGTGTTAGCATGTGGTATTAGTTTCTGTATGACAGTCTCTAGGTCCATCCACCTCACTACAAATAACTCAGTTTCATTTCTTTTTATGGCTGAGTAATATTCCATTGTATATATGTACCACAACTTCTTTATCCATTCATGTGTCGATGGACACTTAGGTTGCTTCCATGTCCTGGCTATTGTAAATAGAGCTGCAGTGAACATTGTGGTACATGACTCTTTTTGAATTAT
>NC_041218.1:8878614-8883300 GCF_002837175.3 Physeter macrocephalus
TTTTTGATGATGGCCATTCTGACCGGTGTGAGGTGATACCTCAATGTAGTTTTGGTTTGCATTTCTCTAATGATTAGTGATGTTGAGCATCCTTTCATGTGTTTGTTGGCAATCTGTATATCTTCTTTGGAGAAATGTCTATTTAGGTCTTCTGCCCATTTTTGGGTTGGGTTGTTTGTTTTTTTGATATTGAGCTGCATGAGCTGCTTGTATGTTTTGGAGATTAATCCTTTGTCAGTTGCTTCGTTTGCAAATATTTTCTCCCATTGTGAGGGTTGTTTTTTCATCTTGTTTGGCTTCCTTTGCTGTGCAAAAGCTTTTAGGTTTCATTAGGTCCCATTTCTTTCTTTTTTTATTTCCATTTCTCTAGGAGGTGGGTCAAAAAGGATCTTGCTGTGATTTATGTCACAGAGTGTTCTGCCTATGTTTTCCTCTAAGAGTTTTACAGTGTCTGGCCTTACATTTATATCTTTAATCCATTTTGAGTTTATTTTTGTGTATGGTGTTAGGGAGTGTTCTACTTACATTCTTTTACATGTAGCTGTCCAGTTTTCCCAGCACCACTTATTGAAGAGGGTGTCTTTTCTCCATTGTATACTCTTGCCTCCTTTATCAAAGATAAGGTGACTGTATGCAGTTGGGTTTATTTCTGGGCTTTCTATCCTGTTCCACTGATCAATACTTCTGTTTTTGTGCCAGTACCATATTGTCTTGATTATTGTAGCTTTGTAGCATAGTGTGAAGTCAGGGAGCCCGATTCCTCCAGCTCCATTTTCCTTTCTCAAGATTGCTTTAGCTATTTGGGGTCTTTTGTGTTTCCATACATTGTGCAAGTTTTTGTTCTACTTCTGTGAAAAATGCCACTGGTAGTTTGGTAAGTATTGTACTGAATCTGTGGATTGCTTTGGGTAGTATAGTCATTTTCACAATGTTGATTCTTCCAATCCAAGAACATGTTATAGCTCTCCATCTGTTTGTATCATCTTTAATTTCTTTAGATTTCTGTGCATTAATTTTGTATCCTGCTACTTTACCAAATTCATTGTTTAGCTCTAGTAGTTTTCTGGTTGCATCTTTAGGATTCTCTATGTATAGTATCATGTCATCTGCAAACAGTGACAGTTTTACTTCTCCTTTTCTGATGCAGATTCCTTTTATTTCTTTTTCTTCTCTGATTGCTGTGGCTAAAACTTCCAAAACTATGTTGAATAATAGTGGTGAGAGTGGGCAATATTGTCTTGCTCCTGATCTTAGTAGACATGGTTTCAGTTTTTCACCATTGAGAACAATGCTGGCTGTGGGTTTGTCATATATGGCCTTTATTATGTTGAGGTCAGTTACGTTTATGCCTTCTTTCTGGAGGGTTTTTATCATAAATGGGTGTTGAATTTTGTCAAAAGCTTTTTCTGCATCTATTGAGATGATCATATGGTTTTTCTCTTTCATTTTGTTAAAATGGTGTATTGCATTGACTGATTTGCATATACTGAAAAATCCTTGGGGAGACCTTCAAGATGGCAGAACAGTAAGACGTGGTGATTACCTTCCTCCCCACAAATACATCAGAAATACATCTACATGTGGAACAACTCCTACAAAACACCTACTGAATGCTGGCAGAAGACCTCAGACTTCCCAAAAGACAAGAAACTCCCCAGGTACCTGGGTAGGGCAAAAGTAAAAAGAAAAAACAGAGACAAGAGACAGGGACAGGACCTACACCACTGGAAGGGAGCTGTGAAGGAGGAAAAGTTTCCACACACTAGGAAGCCCCTTCACTGGTGGAGACAGGAGTGGCAGGGGGAAAGCTTTGGAGCCATGGAGGAGACCACAGCAATAGGGGTGCAGAGGGCAAAGCAGAGATATTCCCACATAGCGGATTGGTGCCAACCAGCACTCACTAGCCCGAGAGGCTTATCTGCTCACCCGCAGGGATGGGTGGGGGCTGGGAGCTGAGGTTCTGGCTTCGGAAGTCAGATCCCAGGGAGAGGACTGGGGTTGGCTGCATGAACACAGCTTGAAGGGGGCTAGTGTGCCACAGCTAGCCGGGAGGGAGTCTGGGAAAAAGTCTGGATCTGCCTAAGAGGCAAGAGACCATTGTTTCAGGGTGTGCGAGGAGAGGGGATTCGGAGCACCACCTAAACAAGCTCCAGAGATGGGCGTGAGCCGCGGCTATCAGTGCGGACACCAGAGATGGGCATGAAACGCTAAGGCTGCTGCTGCAGCCACCAAGAAGCCTGTGTGCAAGCACAGGTCACTCTCCACACCTCTCCTTCCAGGAGGCTGTGCAGCCCACCACTGCCAGGGTCCCGTGATCCAGGGACACTTCCCTGGGAGAATGCACAGTGTACCCCAGGCTGGTGCAACGTTATGCCAGCCTATGCCATTGCAGGCTCGCCTCGCATTCCATACCCCTCCCACCCCCCGGCCTGAGTGAGCAGAGCCCCCTAATCAGCTGCTACTTTAACTCCGTTCTGTCTGAGCGAAGAACAGATGCCCTCAGATGACCTACACACAGAGGTGGGGCCAAATCCAAAGCTGAACCCCAGGAGCTGTGCGAACAAAGAAGAGAGAGGGAAATTTCTCCCAGCAGCCTCAGGAACAGCGGATTAAATCTCCACAATCAAATTGATGTCCTCTGCATCTGCAGAATACCTGAATAGACAATGAATCATCCCAAAATTGAGGCAGTGGACTTTCGGAGAAAAGATATATATATATATTTCCTTTTTCTCTTTTTGTGCCTGTGTATGTGTATGCTTGTTTGTGTGATTTTATTTGTATAGCTTTGCTTTTACCATTTGTCCTAGGGTTCTGTTTGTCCTTTTGTTTTGTTTTTTTTTAGTATAGTTTTAGTGCTAGTTATCATTGGTGGATTTGATTTTTCATTTGGTTGCTCTCTTCTTTCTTTTTTTATTTTCTTTTTCTATTACTTTTTAATTTTTTTTCTTTATAATAATAATTTTTTATTTTTAAACTATTTTAATTTGTTTATTTCTTTCTTTCTGTTTTTCTCCCATTTCTTCTGATCCATGTGGCTGACAGGGTCATTGTGCTCTGGCTGGGTGTCAGGCCTCTGCCTCTGAGGTGGGAGAGCCGAGTTCAGGACATTGGTCCACCAGAGACCTCCTGGTATGACATAATATAAAACAGCGAAAGCTCTCCCAGAGACCTCGATTTCAATGCTAAGACCCAGCTCCACTAAATGACCAGCAAGCTCCAGTGATGTACACTCCATGCCAAACAACTAGCAAGACAGGAACACAACCGCACCCATTAGCAGAGAGGCTGCCTAAAATCATAATAAGGTCACAGACACCCTAAAACACAAGACAGAGGCAGTCCTGCCCACGAGAAAGACAAGATCCAGCCGCATCCACCAGAACACAGAACCTAGTCCCCTCCACCCACTGAATCAACCTTAGTCACTGGAGGCAGAAACCAAAAAAAAAAAAAGGGAACTATGAACCTGTAGCGTACGAAAAGGAGACCCCAAACACAGTAAGTTAAGCATAATGAGAAGACAGAGAAACACACAGCAGATGGAGCAAGGTAAAAACCCACCAGACCTAACAAATGAAGAGGAAATAGGCAGTCTTCCTGAAAAAGAATTCAGAAAAATGATAGTAAAGATGATCCAAAATCGTGGAAATAGAATGGAAAAAAATACAAGAAACATTTAACAAGGACCTAGAAGAACTAAAGAGCAAACAAATAGTGATGAACAACACAATAAATGAAATTTTAAATTCTCTAGAAGGAATCAACAGCAGAATAACTGAGGCGGAAGAACGGATAAATAACCTGGAAGATAAAATAATGGAAATAACTACTGTAGAGCAGAATAAAGAAAAAAGAATGAAAAGAAGTGAGGACAGTCTCAGAGACCTCTGGGATGACATTATATGCACCAACATTTGAATTATAGGGGTCCCAGAAGAAGAAGAGAAAAAAAAACGACAGAGAAAATATTTGAAGAGATTATAGTTGTAAACTTCCCTATATGGGAAAGGAAATAGTTAATTAAGTCCAGGAAGCACAGAAAGTCCCAAAAAAGAATAAACCAAGGAGAAACACACCAAGATACATATTAATCAAACTATCAAAAATTAAATACAAAGACAAAATATTAAAAGCAGCAAGGGAAAAGCAACAAATAACATGCAAGGGAATTCCCGTAAGGTTAACAGCTGATCTTTCAGTAGAAACTCTGCAAGCCAGAAGGGAGTGGCAGGACATATTTAAAATGATGAAAGGGAAAAAACTACCACCAATATTATTCTATCCAGCAAGGATCTCGTTCAGAATTGACAGAGAAATTAAAACCTTTACAGACAAGCAAAAGCTAAGAGAATTCAGCACTACCAAACCAGCTTTACGACAAATTGTAAAGGAACTTCTCTAGGCAGGAAACACAAGGGAAGGAAAAGACCTATGATAAGAAAGCCAAACAATTAAGAAAATGGTAATAGGAACATATGTATCGATAATTACCTTAAATGTAAATGAATTAAATGCTCCCACCAAAAGACATAGACTGGCTGAATGGATACAAAAACAAGACCCATCTATATGCTGTCTACAAGAGACCCACTTCAGACCTAGGGACACATACAGACTGAAAGTGAGGGGATGGAAAAAGATAATCCATTCAAATGGAAATCAAAAGAAAGCTGGAGTAGCAAT
>NC_041218.1:8883415-8899592 GCF_002837175.3 Physeter macrocephalus
AAGCTTTAAATGATACATTAAACAAGATGGACTTAATTGATATTTATAGGACATTCCATCCAAAAACAACAGAATACGCTTTCTTCTCAAGTGCTCATGGAACATTCTCAAAGATAGATCATATCTTTGGTCACAAATCAAGCCTTGGTAAATTTACAAATATTGAAATCGTATCAAGTATCTTTTCTGACCTCAACTCTATGAGACTACATATCAATTACAGGGAACAAATCTGTAAAAAATACAAATACATGGAGGGTAAACAGTACATTACTTAATAACCAAGAGATCAGTGAAGAAATCAAAGAGGAATTCAAAAAATACCCAGAAACAAATGACAGTGAAAACAAAACCTAAACCCAAAACCTATGGGATGCAGCAAAAGCAGTTCTAAAAGGGTAGTTTATAGCTATACAACCCTACCTTAAAAAACAAGAAACATCTCAAATAAAAAACCTAACCTTACACCTCAAGCAATTAGAATGAAGAACGAAAAAACCCAAACCAAAAACCCCAAACTTAACAACAGGAAAGAAATCATAAAGATCAAATCATAAATTAATGAAAAAGAAATGAAGGAAACAACAGGAACGATCAATAAAACTAAAAGCTGGTTCTTTGAGAAGATTAACAAAATTGATAAACCATTAGCCAGACTCATCAAGAAAAAAAGGGAGAAGACTCAAATCAATAGTATTAGAGGGCTTCCCTGGTGGCGCAGTGGTTGAGAGTCCACCTGCCAATGCAGGGGACATGGGTTCGTGCCCCAGTCCAGAAAGATTCCACGTGCCGCACAGCAGCTGGGCCCGTGAGCCATGGCCGCTGAGCCTGCGCGTCTGGAGCCTGTGCTCCACAACGGGAGAGGCCACAACAGTGAGAGGCCCGCATACCACAAAAAAAAAAAAAAAAAAAAAAAAGTAGTATTAGACATGAAAAAGGAGAATTAACAGCTGACACTGCAGAAATACAAAGGATCATGATAGTTTACTACAAGCCACTATATGCCAATAAAATTGACAACCTGGAAGAAATGGACAAATTCTCAGAAAAGCACAACCTTCCAAGGCTGAACCAGGAAGAAATAGAAAATAGAAAATATAAACAGATCAATCACAAGCACTGAAATCGAAACTGTGATTAAAAATCTTCCTAGAAACAGAAACCCAGGACCAGACTGCTTCACAGTCAAATTCTATCAAACATTTAGAGAAGAGCTAAAACCTATCCTTCTCAAACCCTTCCAAAATATAGCAGAGGAAGGAACACTCCCAAACTCATTCCATGAGGCCACCATCACCCTGATACCAGAACCAGAGTAAGATGTCACAAAGAGAGAAAACTACAGGCCAATATCACTGGTGAACATGGATGCAAAAATCCCCAACAAAATACGAGCAAACAGAATCCAACAGCACATTAAAGGTATCATACACCATGATCAAGTGGGGTTTACCCCAGGAATGCAAGGATTCTTCAATATATGCAAATCAAACAATGTGATACAACATATTAACAAATTGAAGGGGAAAAACCACATGATTATCTCAAGAGATGCAGAAAAAGCTTTCCACAAAATTGAACACCCAATTATAAAAACCCTCTAGAAAGTAGGCATAGAGGGAACTTACCTCAACATAATGAAGGCCATATATGACAAACCCACAGACAACATCATTCTCAATGAGAACAACTGAAACCATTTCCACTAAGATCAGGAACAAGACAAGGTTGCCCCTCTCACCAGTATTATTCAACATAGTTTTAGAAATTTTAGCCGCCACAATCAGAGAAGAAAAATAAATAAAAGAAATCCAAACCAGAAAAGAAGAAGTAAAGCTGTCACTGTTTGCAAATGGTATGATACTATACATAGAGAATCCTAAAGACTCTACCAGAAAACTACTAGAGCTAATCAATGAATTTGGTAAAATAGCAGGATACAAAATTAATGCACAGATATCTCTTGCATTTCTACACACTAATGATGAAAGATGTGAAAGAGAAATTAAGGAAACACTCCCATTTACCACTGCAAAAAAAAAAAAGAATAAAATACTGAGGAATAAACCTATCTAAGGAGACAAAAGACCTATATGGAGAAAACTATAAGAAATGATGAAAGAACTGAAAGATGATACAAACAGATGGAGAGATATACCATGTTTCTGGATATAAACCTATCTAAGGAGACAAAAGACCTATATGGAGAAAACTATAAGAAATGATGAAAGAACTGAAAGATGATACAAACAGATGGAGAGATATACCATGTTTCTGGACTGGAAGAATCAACATTGTGAGAATGACTATACTACCCAAAGCAATCTACAGATTCAGTGCAATCCCTATCAAACAACCAATGGTATTTTTCACAGAACTAGAACAAAAAAGTTCTCAGTTGGTATGGAAACACAAAATACCCCGAATAGCCAAAACAATCTTGAGAAAGAAAAGCGGAGCTGGAGGAATCAGGCTCCCTGACCTCAGACTATACTACAAAGCTATAGTCAACAAAACACTATGGTACTGGCACAAAAACAGAAATATAGGTCAATGGAACAGGATAGAAAACTCAGAGATAAACCCATGCACCCATAATCACCTTATCTTTGATAAAGGAGGCAAGAATATACAATGGAGAAAAGACAGCCTCTTCAATAAGTGGTGCTGAAAAACTGGACAGCTACATGTAAAAGAATGAAATTAGAATACTCCCTAACACAATACACAAAAATAAACTCAAAATGGATTAAAGACCTAAATGTAAGGGCAGACACTATCAAACTCTTAGAGGAAAACATAGGCAAAACACTCTGTGACATAAATCACAGCAAGATCCTTTTTGACCCACCTCCTAGAGAAATGGAAGTAAACAAAAACAAACAAATGGGACCTAATGAATCTTAAAAGCTTTTGCACAGCAAAGGAAACCATAAACAAGATGAAAAGACAACCCTCAGAATGGGAGAAAATATTTGCAAATGAAGCAACCGACAGAGGACTAATCCCAAAATTTACAAGCAGCTCATGAAGATCAATATCAAAAAAACAAACAACCCAGTCCAATAATGGGCAGAAGACCTAAATAGACATTTCTCCAAAGAAGACATACAGATGCCAACAAACATATGAAAGAATGTTCAACATCCCTAATCATTAGAGAAATGCAAATCAAAACTACAATGAGGTATCACCTCACAGAAGTCAGAATGGCCATCATCAAAAAATCTACAAACAATAAATGCTGGAGAGGGTGTGGAGAAAAAGGAACCCTCTTGTACTGTTGGTGGGAATGTAAAGTGATATGGTCACTATGGAGAACAGTATGGAGGTTCCTTAAAAAAATAAAAATAGAACTACCATACAAGCCAGGAATCCCACTACTGGGCAAATACTCTGAGAAAACCATAATTCAAAAAGAGTCATGTACCACAATGTTCATTGCAGCTCTATTTACATTAGCCAGGACATGGAAGCAACCTAAGTGTCCATCGACACATGAATGGATAAAGAAGATGTGGCACATATATACAATGGAATATTACTCAGCCATAAAAAGAAATGAAACTGAGTTATTTGTAGTGAGGTGGATGGACCTAGAGTCTGTCATACAGAGGGAAGTAAGTCAGAAAGAGAAAAACAAATATCATATGCTAACATGTATATGGAATCTAAAGAAAAATATGGTTATGAAGAATCTAAGGCAGGACAGGAATAAAGACACAGATGTAGAGAATGGACTTGAGGACACGGGGAGGGAGAAGGGTAAGCTAAGATGAAGGAAGAGAGTGGCATGGAGTTATATATACTACCAAATATAAAATAGATAGCTAGTGGGAAGCAGTCGCATAGGACAGCGTAATCAGCTTGGTGCTTTTTGACCACTTAGAGGGGTGGGATAGGGAGGGTGGGTGGAAGATGCAAGAGGGAAGAGATAGGGTGATATATGTTTATGTATAGCTGATTCACTTTGTTATAAAGCAGAAACTAACACAGTATTGTAATGCAATTATATTTCAATAAAGATGTTAAGAAAAAAAAAAAAGAAAAAAGAATCCTTGCATTCCTGGGATAAAACCCAGTTGATCATGGTGTATGATCCGTTTAATGTGCTGTTGGATTCTGTTTGCTAGTATTTTGTTGACGATTTCTGCATCTATGTTCATCAGTGATATTGGCCTGTAGTTTTCTTTTTTTTGACCTCTTTATCTGGTTTTGGTATCAGGGTGATGGTGGCCTCGTAGAATGAGTTTGGGAGTATTCCTCCCTCTGCTATATTTTGGAAGAGTTTCAGAAGGATAGGTGTTAGCTCTTCTCTAAATGTTTGATAGAATTCACGTGTGAAGCCATCTGGTCCTGGGTTTTTGTTTGTTGGAAGATTTTTAATCACAGTTTCAATTTCAGTGCTTATGTTTGGTCTGTTTATATTTTCTACTTCTTCCTGGTTTAATCTTGAAAGGTTGGGCTTCTAAGAATTGTCCTTTTCTTCCAGGTTGTCCATTTTATTGGCATAGAGTTGCTTGTAGTAATCTCTCATGATCCTTTGTATTTCTGCATGTCAGTTGTTACTTCTCCTTTTTCGTTTCTAATTCTACTGGGTCTTCTCCCTTTTTTCTTGATGAGTCTGGTTAATGGTTTATGAATTTTGTTTATCTTCTCAAAGAGCCAGTTTTTAGTTTTATTGATCTTTGCTATTGTTTCCTTCATTTCTTTTTCATTAATTTCTGATCTGATCTTTATGATTTCTTTCCTTCTGCTAAGTTTGGGGGGTTTTTTGTTCTTCATTCTCTAAGTGCTTTAGGTGTAAGGTTAGGTTGTTTATTTGAGACATTTCTTGTTTCTTGAGGTAGGATTGTATTGTTATAAACTTCCCTCTTAGAACTGCTTTTGCTGCATCCCATAGCTGTTGGGTCGTGTTTCCATTGTCATTGGTTTCCAAGCATTTTTTGATTTCCCCTTGATTTCTTCAGTGATCTCTTGGTTATGTAGTAGCATATCATTTAGCCTCCATGTGTTTGTATTTTTTACAGGGTTTTTTTTTTTTTTTTGCTGTAATTGATATCTATTTTCATAGCGTGGTGGTCAGAAGAGATACCTGATACAATTTCAATTTTCTTAAATTTATGAAGGCTTGATTTGTGACCAACGATATGATCTATCTTTGAGAATGTTCCATGAGCACTTGAGAAGAAAGTGTATTCTGTTGTTTTTGGATGGAATGTCTTATAAATATCAATTACGTCCATCTTGTTTAATGTGTCATTTAAAGCTTGTGTTTCCTTATTATTTTCACTTTGGTTGATCTGTTCATTGGTGAAAGTGGGGCATTAAAGTCCCCTACTATGATTGTGTTACTGTCCATTTCCCCTTTTATGGCTGTTAGCATTTGCCTTATGTATTGAGGAGCTCCTTGTTGGGTGCATAAATACTTACAATTGCTGTATCTTTTTCTTGGATTGATCCCTTGATCATTATGTAGTGTCCTTCTTTGTCTCTTGCAATACTCTTTATTTTAAAGTCTATTTTGTCTGATATGATAATTGCTATTCCAGCTTTGTTTTGATTTCCATTTGCATGGAATATCTTTTTCCATCCCCTCACTGTCAGTCTGTATGTGTCCCTACATCTGAATTGTGCCTCTTGTAGACAGCATATATATGGGTCTTGTTTTTGTATCCATTCAGCCAATCTATGTCTTTTGGTAGAAGCATTTAATCCATTTACATTTAAGGTAATTATCGCTATGTATGTTCCTATTCCCATTTTCTTAATTGTTTTGGGTTTGTTATTGTAGGTCTTTTCCTTCTCTTGTGTTTCTTGCCTAGAGAAGTTCCTTTAGCATTTGTTGTAAAGCTGGTTTGGTGGTGCTGAATTCCCTTTGCTTTTGCTTGTCTGTAAACGTTTTAATTTCTCTGTAGAATCTGAATGAGATCCTTGCTGGGTGAGTAATCTTGGTTGTAGGTTTTTTTTCCTTTTATCACTTTAAATATATCCTGCCACTCCCTTCTAGCTTGCAGAGTTTCTGCTGAAAGATCAACTGTTAACTTTATGGGGATTCCCTTGTATGTTATTTGTTGCTTTCCCCTTGCTGCTTTTAATATGTTTTCTTTGTATTTAATTTTTGATACTTTGATTTATCTGTGTCTTGGCATGTTTCTCCTTGGATTTAACCTATATGGGACTCTGTGCTTCCTGGACTTGATTGACTATTTCCTTTCCCATATTAGGGAAGTTTTCAACTATAATCTCTTCTAATATTTTCTCAGTCCCTTTTTTTATCTTCTTCTTCTTGGACGCCTATAATTCGAATGCTGGTGCATTTAATGTCATCCCAGAGGTCTCTGAGACTGTCCTCAATTCTGTTCATTCTTTTTTCTTTATTCTGCTCTGTGGTAGTTGTTTCCACTATTTTATCTTCCAGGTCACTTATCCGTTCTTCTGCCTCACTTATTCTGCTATTGATTCCTTCTAGAGAATTTTTAATTTCATTTATTGTGTTCTTCATCATTGTTTTTTGCTCTTTAGTTCTTCTTGGTCCTTGTTAAATGTTTCTTCTATTTTCTCTATCCTATTTCCCAGATTTTGGATCATCTTTACTATAATTACTCTGAATTCTTTTTCAGGTAGACTGCCTATTTCCTCTTCATTTGTTTGGTCTGGTGGGTTTTTGCCTTGCTCCTTCATCTGCTGTGTATTTCTCTGTCTTCTTATTTTGCTTAACTTACTCTGTTTGGGGTCTCCTTTTCACAGTCTGAAGGCTCATAGTTCCCATTGTTTTTGATGTCTGCCCCCAGTGAGTAAGGTTGGTTCAGTGCATTGTGTAGGCTTCCTGGTGGAGGGGACTGGTGTCTGTGTTCTGGTGGATGAGGCTGGATCTTGTCTTTCTGGTGGGCAGGACCATGTCCAGTGGTGTGCTTTGGGGTGTCTGTTAACTTATTATTATTTTAGGCAGCCTCTCTGCTAATGGTTGGGCTTGTGTTCCTGTCTTGCTAGTTATTTGGCATGGAGTGTGCATCACTGGAGCTTGCTGGTCATTTAGTGGAGCTGGGTCTTAGTGCTGAGATGGAGATCTCTGGGAGAGCTCTTGCCAATTGATATTACTTGGGGCTGGAGGGTCTCTGGTGGTCCAATGTCCTGAACTTGTCTCTCTCACCTCAGAGGCTCTCTCACCTCAGAGGCTCTGAAACCTGGCCGGAGCACCAAGACACTGCCAGCCATACGGCCAGGTACCTGGGTAGTTTCTTGACTTTTGGGAAGTCTGCGGTCTTCTGCCAGTGTTCAGTAGGTGTTCTGTAGGAGTTATTCCACATGTAGATGTATTTTTGGTGTATTTCTGGGGAGGAAGGTGATCTACACGTCTTACTCATCTGACACCTTGAAGGTCCTCTGAGATGCTGCTTTGTATAACCTATTTTATAGTCTGCTTTTCTTTCTTTTTTTTTAATGGGTCTTATTTTTGTTTAATTTAAAAAAATTATTTTTTTATTTAGTGTGCTTTTCTTAAATACTATTTCATGACCATTTTTTGTTGTCAGTAAAAATTCTTTAAGTTTTTTGTAATGACTGTACAAGATAGTCAACCATTCTTCTCTTTGTTACAACTTTCAAATGACTAATTTTAGGAAAAATTTTATGTTAGGTGTATTGTGCTTTACTCAGACACAGAGAAATCTAATTTTTCTTTTCCAATTGTTCTTTTGGATGCAGTTGGGAATAGGCAATCAATAAACAAACAAATGAACAAACAAATACTTCTTTATCCCAGTTTTTACCCTTAATGGTTGAATGAGTAAACAAAAACTTATTTAATTCCTAGGTTTCTCACTGGTAAAATGGAGACAATAATAGTTCCTAATTTGTAGCAGTATAAATACAGCACTTAGCACAGTATCTGACAAACTGTCAATGCTCAGTCAATGCTGGATCCTCTCATGCAAATCATGATAATAATATTTGTTATTACTACTATTCTCAGTATCCTCTGTTATACTCCGGCTTTAAGCTGTTTAGGAGGTAACATGCATTGGTGGAAAGATTAAAATTTAGATGGACAATGTTGGATATATGGGTAAATTACTTCATTTTTTGAAATGTTGGTATTCTCACTTGCAAAGTGGGGATAACACCACCTATTTTGCAGGATTATGAGGACATTATTGAATAGGCCATAAACACTTAATATTACTGAGCCATAAAAGGGAATGAAATTGAGTTATTTTTAATAACTCAACTGGTGGATGGACCTAGAGTCTCTCATACAGAGTGAAGTCAGAAAAAGAAAAATAAATACTGGGTGCTAACGCATATATACGGAATCTAAGAAAACGGTACTGATGAACCTAGTGATAGGGCAGGAATAAAGACGCAGATGTACAGAACAGACTTGAGGACACAGTGGGGGAAGGGGAAGCTAGGACGAAGTGAGAGAGTAGCATTGACTTATATACACTAGCAAATGTAAAATAGATAGCTAGTGGGAAGCTGCTGCATAGCAAGGAGGTCAGTTCGACGCTTTGTGACGACCTAGAGGGGTGGGATAGGGAGGGTGGGAGGGAGACTCAAGAGGGAGGGGATATGGGGATATATATATATACATGTAGCTGATTCACTTTGTTGTACAGCAGAAACTAACACAAGATTGTAAAGCAAGTATACTCCATTAAAGATGTAAAAACAAACAAACAAACAATAAATAGTAGCTATTTCTCAGCTTCTAGATCCAATATTTCCTAGCAAATATATTTCTGATTCAAACTAGTGAGAATTAATCTAAACAAATGATAGTTTAGTTAACCAAATCACCCTCTTTTTCCTTAACTGAAAGGCAAGTATGGGGGAAGGAGGGGTGGGGGAGGAATGGATTGGGAGTTTGGGGTTAGCAGATGTAAACCATTATATATAGAATGGATATAAAAAACAAGGTCCTACTATATAGCATGGGAAACTATATTCAATATCCTGTGATAAACCATAATGGAAAATAATTTTTAAAAGAATGTATATATACATAAGTAAAACTGAATCACTTTGCTGTACAGCAGAAATTAACATAGCATTGTAAATCAACTATATTTCAAAAATATATATATCAATTTTCTAAAAAAAAGCAAGGAAATAGTGATATACTTAATTTTGAAATGTGGCCCCAGTATATTACAGGAAATAAGATCACAACCAACAATATTCCTATTCTTTACTTCCACCCCCCAAAAAGGTATCAAACTTCCTCTTACAAAAAAAAATCAATTTTGTGGTCAATATTATCATGAAATAAGTGAATTAGCTAAACCATATTGAAGCTGCCTGTAACTATACAGATAGCTCGGATTTGATCAGTTCAATTTATAGCCAAACCAATTTAATGACATCACCCACTAAAGAAACTGTTTGAAGCTCTATATAGAGCATGGTTCTCTCTACATATTATGCCCCACTATGTATATCTCTGAATCAACATGATTAAGATGATACAGGGATTCTACTCTCAAAATCCAAAAAGCATTCACTTGTATCTCATCATTCCATTTCTTACCACAAGCCTATGAGGTAGGAAAGGAGAAGGTGGCATAGCATTTTATATGGATTGGAAAGATCTGACACAGATTACTGAACATATTCACTGGGTCACGTGGTGTTATGTGGTCAACAGAAGTGTTATTAAAAATGCAAAACTAGGCTTTCCTTCTTTCCTTAATCAGTAGGCATGCAGCCCTTTGAAAAGGAAGTTGAGAAGTAGGACAAAACTTCATTTTACTTACGTATTTATTTCCTCTCTTTCAGAGAAAATCAGCCTTTACACTATACATTAAAGGTCAGTGTTTCTCAAATCTGAATGGAGTATGTGAAAACAATATGAATTTATAGACTATTAGCAAGGCATATTCTATAATATTTCTATGGTTTTTAACTGTCTATCAGAAAAAGTAAAATGTAAAGGAAAAATCATACAAATAATACTTGGCTCAAACTAGGTAAAGGATGCAGTCAAACTTAAATTCACATTAAAGAAAATGTAAAAACAGCCAAAAAAAGAATATAGATTCAAACGGATCCTAGCTGAAAAGACTATATAACTAATGACAAAGTAATGATGATCTGACTATTAATCAAAATAAAACAGCTTGTATTTTAGAAAATTAGAAGAAATTTTGCATGATTCTCAACAAATAGCACAGATAAAAGATGTGAGAATTCAAGGGGTCATTTTTCCTTTCAATACTGATGACAATAAGGTGATATAGTAGTGTTTCCATCTACAGTGCATACATAGGAGATTTATCTATATAAGTACAGTATAATACCATGACTATCACCCTTATCAATATTAAGTCTAGGGCTTCCCTGGTGGCGCAATGGTTGCGCGTCCGCCTGCCGATGCAGGGGAACCGGGTTCGCGCCCCGGTCTGGGAGGATCCCACATGCCGCGGAGCGGCTGGGCCCGTGAGCCATGGCCGCTGAGCCTGCGCGTCCGGAGCCTGTGCTCCGCAACGGGAGAGGCCACAACAGACGGAGGCCCGCATACCACAAAAAAAAAAAAAAAAAAAAAAAAAAAAAAATTAAGTCTAAGGAAATCTCAGCATGCAGGATATACTTTCTGCACATAGCAGGCACTAAAATACAAATGAAATAAAAATTAAACTGATTCTAACAGTGTGTCTATTTCCTTTATTTCAAAGTGACTAACAACGTAACAAACCAATTACCAGGTGACTAGCACCACCTATGCAAGCAGTTCTCACCGTGGGCAATTTTGCATCCCCGCCTTCTCCCAGGAGACATTTCCTAATGTCTGGTGTCAATTTTGGTTGTCAAAACTGGAGGAGGCATGAGGTACAACCAGCATCTGAGGGATGCTGCTTAAGATTCTACAATGAGCAGGGCATTCTCTTCCCCACCATGTCTAAGAATAAATTATCTGGTCAAAAACATCAAAAGTGTCAAGGAGAGACTTTGACCTATGCTGATATTCACCATGAGCAAAGTATAAAATATGATTTGCTTTAAAACATTTATTTATCCTTTTATTTTAGAAGGAAGTTACAAAACTAAGAAAAAAATAAGAAGAAAGAATGAATGTCACAAATTATAAAAGCAGGAGGTGATGAGGTGATCTAGAGTGACTGTGGAAGGTCATGTGAGAGATGGAGGAGATTCTACCATTATGCTGAGCAGTTTTGAGCCAAGTCCAGAATGAGTCTACATTGTTGACTGACAAAGGAGGAAACACAATGCATTCTTCAGTCATCTTATGACCTTGAATTAAGAGGACTTCCCTTGTAGCATGGTTTTAAATGAATTTGTGTTATGTTTTACCTTAAACATGGTTGAAAAAAAGCTCCTTTGAAGACGGAATTGAAACCCCTTGTTCTGCTCTACCCCTCAGACATGCTTCTGGACCTCTCACTGGGTTGTGCTGTAATAATTACTGAATTTTCTTTTTGACTGCTGACCCTAGCATTAGTAAATATACTTTATTTTGGGTCAACTGAAAGCATCCTGGTAAGAGATGGATACAACTCTACTCTAAATTTGGAGTAGAGGTTAATCAGAGGGGTCATTAAACCAATTGTGCTCAAACACTTAAGAGAGTGAGTTTAATCATATTTTCACCTAATCCTTTGCAACATAGGAAAACCTTGTAAAAATGATTTGAGGGAAAGACTTATCTTTTCTATATAAGCACCGTGCCATAGGAAAGAGGATTCCCCTCCCCAATATTAAAACATTTACATTTCTAAGTAAGTGTAAGGAGATACTTGCAATTCTCTAGATTCATTTTGTACAATACACAAATATGGCTGATAGAACAAGTTTGAAATAGCACAAACCACTCAATATACACAACCTGATAAACAGTAGGCTGACTGAAGGGGAGGAAGACTGTTGCATGTGGTTTTGCATGTTGTTGATAGGACCAACGCTAGTAATTAATACAATCCATGTGGTGATATTTGGATCACATGGTGAAATCACATTTACACAGATAAAGGTCTTATCCAGAGCCTAATTTTACCAATAATTTCAGGAAATAAGCAATCAAGCGACTTTGGTATAAGGCCTAAAATTAAGGCCCAATATTATGCGTACGTTGACATCTAAGAAAAACCAGGAGGGTCTAAAATAACCTACCACCAAGTTTCCCTCACACCCTGCTCCCATGGGTAAGGTCCCCTAGCCAAAACTCCTCCCTTATTTCAGGGGTCAGGCATAGTTTCTGCTTATTCCTGAGTGTTTAGGTTATGAAACATCTCCATTCAATACCTCAGTGATTACCTAGCTTGTGAGTTATTTTCCAGGGAGCTGTGAACATAAATCTAGAGAGGGAAAGCAACCTAAAACAGGGATATCTTGCTCAAAACATTCCATAGAGAAGGACTTTTCTCCTAGAAGAGATAATTATTTGGGGGTGCTTGGGGGTACAGTTATTGGAATGTTTAAAGAAATTGGTCCAGATCAATTGCCTTCTTTCTCCCCTAAGATCATTCTCCCAGTAACTGGGGGTGAAATGGAACATAGGACAGCTTCTTTAACTCCTCCCAGCTCACCAAAACAAGCATGAAAGGCTGAAAAGACTAATATGACACTGTCTGGAGCATAAGAAAATACTACATATGTGCTCCATCCAGAATAGGAGTATAAAAAAGAAAACTGTAATAATTCTCTTCAAGTCTTGGTAAGAAGGATCTGACACGAGTCTAATAGGAATAAAATGATCAAATGTTTTAAAATGACTGATTTCTAAGTTTTAAGTGATATATCCAAGTAATTTGGGTTGCTGGAAATTTAGAAGTCAGCATATTAGATGGTTATTTTATTATATTGTTACTTTTAATTCATGAGGGTGATAATTGCCATCTTAAATATTTGTTCTTATCTCCCTAGCTAAGCTAATTTAAATAGGTGATAATTAAGACTAACAGCTCAAGAATAAAAGCTAATAAAAAATCTCTTAGTATATATTTGCAGCATTTTAAATTTTTACTTTCCTCACATCAAACAAGGATTATAAGTAAAATATTGATGAACTGCATAACTGTAATTTGGACTTTAATACTCTTTGTAATCACCTAACATATATAAGAATTAACATACATGTAAAAAGGAGCTAAAATATCTCAGGAGCTGAGATTTCCTTTAGACATATACTGATGTTGATCAACTTTCTGCACAAAAATGCAAAGAAAGCTTGAGTTGTGTTGTTTGCAAGCTGTCCTCAAATGAGCATATTCTGAAGGTCAGTCATTTAAATTGTCCTATTGGACATTTGGGATGTGCAATATTGTTGAGATATTTTTCTTGTTAAATATCTCCTTCTATATGTTCTTACGGTGAAAACTTTGACAATGTTTTAGTCGCTAAAATCTACAAATATTTTCTGTAGGTCATTGCTGTAATTATAAAAGTCCTTGTGGGTGGAGAAGAAGAAAAGAATAATTAACAAGAGGGGAGAGGTATCAAATGTCAGAGAGGAAGCAATGCTCTAGACTGCTATGCAGGATTCCTAGGTCTGCAGTTAACTCCTTTATGCAAGTCACATAAACCTGTGAGTTTTGGTTTCCTCATTAGTCCAATAAGGGATTGGGCTGGGAGGTCTCTTGGGAACTTTTTAAAGTTCTGGTAGAGTACACATACGGCTCTTCGTTTTAATCAAAATGCCTTATTTGTAAACCATGCTGAAGCATGGTCATTTTTCGTTATTTTATTCTTATCTTCAGTCAATTATCAGAAAATATTATGCTTTGTTTTAATATGTTTATTTTTCTTGGAAAATTGTTTTATGAAAATAATTTTGGAATAATATTTGAAATACAAATATATCCTCTCTTATTCCATAATAGAAGTATATGATTGTTCTTAACTTGGGGCTGCAAACATGGGTCTGATTACATGTTATTCTGTACTAATAATTCTGATTTGCTTTAAGTCAAAATTGTTGATTTTATATGTGAACTTTGAAAATTCCTGAGGGTAAATTTAAAGTTAGATTTTGTAGTAAGCAATATAATGTAACCCTAACTCTAAATCAGTGACTTACTAAGTATTTCTCCTGAATATGAACTAGCTGTCACTTGTGACTGTCTTGTACTTAAGTAGAATGTTATACTTCCTATGCCTTCTCATTGAACAGACTCAATAGTAACTATTTTCCAAGTAAATAAATTACACTGGAAAAAATTAATTAAATGCTGATAGCTTGTATCTCCACAGACACGAAAAATGAGAATGAACTTCTTTGTCCTTCATTATCATAAATCTCATTTCAATGGAAATGTCATCCTCAAATTTCAATTCAGGGATGAGACCCACTGCGTACCTGACTTTTTATTACATAAAATGATAGTATCTTATTATCTTTTAATATCTATACTTTTAAATTTAGATTGCTTAAAAAGTAAAGACTGTGACACAAATGATCCAGTATATTTTCACCATCTCAACAAACAGCAGACTACTGCAAGAATGATCAGTTGCTGCATTATCACAACAGAGGTGAACCACAGTTAGATATATAGAAATAGTCTATTATAAAATCTTCCAATTCCAGTTTGAAATACAATCTACTTTTTAAAGAACCAAAGAATACAGCATGTGCTTGAATCTAAATCCCATTTCTCTTAATAGCAAGACCATTTCTGGTTATACACAGCAAATGTATTTATTTTTTATCTAATTGCACACAAGCTTAAGATCACAGCGTGTCCTTGCATACATAATATACTGGCATGACAATTTTAATTATCTCTTTACCATGTATAACTTGACTTTGATAGCTATTAAATCTAGTTTTATATGACTTTACTTCTATTTTCACATCACTCAATATGAAGCTCAAGTTAATTAATGAGTGTGGTATTTTCCCCTCTGATGCTAAGCAATTTATATTTGTAATCCATGAAGCAGCCTCATGAAATTGTGCTTTACGATAATCTTAAATAGAAGTAACACAAGGTCTAGAAATATTTAACTAGAAAAAGAAATACTGAGTTCTTTTTTTTTTTAATATGGCTCTTCTGGTACACCTATTAAGACATTCAGTTTAGCAATTATTTCAACATTCTGTAGGCCCCTAGAGCACCATTCAATATGATGTAATAGAATCATACCCTGTTTGAAAGAGAAATTAATGAAAAAGTCCCATTCACCATTGCAACAAAAGAATAAAATACCTAGGAATAAACCTACCTAAGGAGGTAAAAGACCTGTACTCAGTATAAGACACTACTGAAAGAAATCAAAGATGACACAAACAGATGGAGAGATATACCATGTTCTTAGATGGGAAGAATCAATATTGTGAAAATGACTATACTACCCAAAGCAATCTACAAATTCAATGCAATCCCTATCAAATTACCAATGGCATCTTTCACAGAACTAGAACAAAAAATCTTAAAATTTGTGTGGAGACACAAAAGACCCCAAATAGCCAAAGCATCATTTTTTTTAACATCTTTATCATATAATTGCTTTATAATGTTGTGTAAGTTTCTGCTGTATAACAAAGTGAATCAGCTATATGTATACATATATCCCCATATCCCCTCCCTCTTGCATCTCCCTCCCACCCTCCTTATCCCACCCTTCTAGGTGGTCACAAAGCACTGAGCTGATTTCCCTGTGCTATGGAGAGCCAAAGCAATCTTGTGGAAAAAAACAAATAACAAAAAACAGAGCTGGAGGAATCAGACTCCCTGACTTCAGACTATACTACAAAGCTACAGTAATCAAGAGAATATGGTACTGGCACTAAAACAGAAACAGATCAATGGAACAGGATGGAAAGCCCAGAGATAAACACACACACCTGTGGTCAACTAATCTATGACAAAGGAGGCAAGGATATACAATGGAGAAAAGACAGTCTCTTCAATACGTGGTGCTGGGAAAACTGGACAGCTACAAGTAAAAGAATGAAATTAGAACAGCCCTTAACACCATACACAAAAATAAACTCAAAATGGATTAAAGACCTAAATGTAAGGCCAGACACTATCAAACTCTTAGAGGAAAACATAGGCAGAACACTCTACGACATAAATCACAGCAAGATCCTTTTTGACCCACCTCCTAGAGTAATGGATATAAAGACAAAAATAAACAAATGGGACCTAGTGAAGCTTAAAAGCTTTTGCACAGCAAAGGAAACCATAAACAAGGTGAAAAGACAACCCTCAGA
>NC_041218.1:8899610-8957886 GCF_002837175.3 Physeter macrocephalus
AGAAATGCAAATCAAAACTACAATGAGGTATCACCTCACACAGGTCAGAATGGCCATCATCAAAAAATCTACAAACAATAAATGCTGGAGAGGGTGTGGAGAAAAGGGAACCCTCTTGCACTGTTGGTGGGAATGTAAATTGATACAGCCACTATGGAGAACAGTAGGGAGGTTCCTTAAAAAACTAAAAATGGAACTACCATACAATCCCGCAATCCCACTACTTGGCATACAACCTGAGAAAACCATAACTCAAAAAGAGTCATGTACCACAATGTTCATTGCAGCACTATTTACAATAGCCAGGACATGGAAGCAACCTAAGTGTCCATCGACACATGAATGGATAAAGAAGTTGTGGTACATATATACAATGGAATATTACTCAGCCATAAAAAGAAACGAAACTGAGTTATTTGTAGTGAGGTGGATGGACTTAGAATCTGTCATCGACAGACGAATGGATAAAGAAGATCTGGTTCATATATACAATGGAATATCACTCAGCCATAAAAAGGAATGAAATTGGGTCATTTGTAGAGACATTGATAGATCTAGAGACTGTCATACAGAGTGAAGTAAGTCAGAAAGAGAAAAACAAATATTGTATATTAATGCATATATGTGGAATCTAGAAAAATGGTACAGATGAACCGGTTTGCAAGGCAGAAACAGAGACACAGATGTAGCGAACAAACGTATGGACACCAAGGGGGGAAAGGGGAGGGGTGGGATGAATTGGGAGATTGGGATTGACATATATACACTACTATGTATAAAATAGATAACTAATAAGGACCTACTGTATAGCACAGGGAACTCCACTTCTCTGTACAGTAGAAACTAACATAGCATTGTAAGACAACTATACCCCAATTTAAAAAAAAAAGAAAATATACTGTCAAAAAGCATTACTTGAATAACACTAATAAAAAGAAATGTGTATTAGTAATAAAAATATAATACCCTGTCAACCAATGAAGGAATTTATACAACATCAAGTAGTATACAGTAATCAATTTTCACTGAGGAAATACGTTAGGTCTACATCATTTACATCTGATAATAGTTCAGTTCAGCAAACATTAATTTCATGCAGGGAGTCTGCTAATTAGTGGGATGCCAATGATGGCTAAGATGACTGTGTCTGCCCGGTCCCCCCAATATCTTACAGTCTGCTACATTTTGGAATGTTTTGATGAATATTCCACTAGAAATATTTACATAGTGTAAAAGGAGTAAAGAAAAAATGATGTACTTCATTCTGGAAATTCAGAGAAATCTTCTTGTTGGAAATTGCATCTCAAGTGAATCTTGGAGGATAAGACAATTTGGTCAGAAGAATGATGGAGAGGGTACTGCAGTTGGGGAGGATATCTAGGATGAACACATGTTATGGAAGCAGGTCATGTATTTGGAAATACGGATAGTTTGTATTAGTGGAGCATAAAGTACAACACGGAAATGACAGGACATTAAGACGGCAGAGGTAACAGGAAGGGCACTATATTTCAAGCTAACAACTTGGACTTCATAGGCAAATGTAGGATCATAAAGTATTTTAAGCACAGGCGTGATATGATCTGATTTGCATTTTAGATTTTAAATTAGCAAAATACTTTACAGATAGAATTTGACAAATGCTAATGGATTGATGAACCTATGTCACAATATATTGATCCTCAAGCAACATACAAATCTTTTACTTCACATACGTGTGTGTGTGAACACAAAATACAATAATACAAGTATTATGCAAAATGAAATATCTAATGTAAATAGGAAAACAAGGGTTGACATTCAGAAGTGTTTTTCTTTTTCTGCCCAGCTACACTGATCTACACAGAAATTCTTACCAACTTTAATGAATAAATGTTGCACTGGATTGAATAATGTTTCCCCCAAATTCATAACCACCCAGCAACTCAAAATGTGGCCTTATTTGGAAATAGGGTCTTTGCAGATGTGATTAGCTCCTTTAAGATGAGGTCATACTGAATTAGAGTAGATCCTAAATCCAATGACTGGTGTCCTTGTAAAAAGGTCATGTGAAGACACAGAGACATAGACACACAGAGGGAAGACGGCCACGTGAAGGCAGAGGCTGGCATTGGAATGATGTGGCAACGCTGGTCAGGGAACACCAAGAATTGCTAGCAACCACCAGATGCTAGAGGAGAGGCATGGGATGGTTCCTCTCTCTGAGCCTCCAGAAGGAACCAACTCTGCTAACACCTTAATTTCAGGCTTATGCTCTCTAGAAACATGAGAGAATAAACCTCTGTTGTCTTAAGCTACATAGTTTGTGGTATTTTGTTACGACAGCCCTGGGAACCTAATATACACACACCTGGCAGCATCTCTTGCCTAGGCAGCACGGGAGTTACGGCAGTTAGTCTGTGGTCCTTAGGAGAGAATATTCCCATTGGCACAGCATGAAAAGGACAAAACACTGTCCTCCTTCTAACTGTACTCGGCACCTCTTGATATATTTTCCCCCCCGGCTGGCACTTATTTTCCACCAGGATTTGCATTGGGTAACATATATATATGTATATATATATATAGACATATATATATATATACATATATATATGGGCTTTATTAATTATTCATCCAAATTGAAAACATATATAAAAATTACTTTGGTTTGTGTGTATCCTGGTTTGCCAAGGTGCTGACCTTACTTTTATGAGGACTCTGGTTAAAAGCTAATTTAGTATTTGTCATCAGAAAATGCTCACTGCTTTAATCAATGCACCATGTAGGGCTTTTGTAAGATGCATGTTTGAGTGCTTCAGACATAAATGATTTTGAAAAGTTATTAGACTGAGACCTCTCCCTTCTGCTTCATACAGTCCCTTTGGTACAGAGTAAGAAGATTAGCATCAGTGCTTTGGGAGAAAGCTTACTGAGTCAGAAGACACTGGGAATATCATTAAGT
The DNA here is from genome assembly GCF_002837175.3 of Physeter macrocephalus. NCBI lineage: Eukaryota > Metazoa > Chordata > Mammalia > Artiodactyla > Physeteridae > Physeter > Physeter macrocephalus. The sequence goes on from NC_041218.1 coordinate 8,902,555, forward strand.
TTTCAAAATAACAGCATGCACTTATTTCAACTAAACTTGAGGGAAAACCAAACGTAGAGGGAGAAGAATGATTTTAAATGAGTCTAAATTCATTGAAATTGGAATTCATATTATCATCAAGACAAGTCAGGAAACAAAAACAGCAGAAGCCCTAAAGGCTTAAAAGCAGTGGCCTGGAAATAAACTTCTCCCTCCACCTGGAACAGAGTGAACTTCTTACTTTCAACCTTGAGAAGTATCTAACTTCTCAGATGACAGAGTGACCGTGGAAGGACTGCAGAGAAGACAGATGACAAGTACAAGGGGAATTACAGTGGTTACACACTCCTACAGAAGCAGTCTCATACTGATGTTTTTCCTTCTCCAGTTCTTCTGGCAAACTTTGAAGTAAAAGAAGTACAAACCCATTCCTTAACCTGCAGGTATAAGACAGATCTCAGATAAACCCCCTAAATGGTTTCTAAAAAGACGAGAGCATTCATTTCTTTTCCCTAGGAGTGATCAAAGTCTAGTATCTCCTTGCCGGACCCTGGAATACACAGGATTGCTGTTATTAAGGGGGCAAAATGGGAGTGTATCTGAGGGACACTTCCCCCTCAAAGATCCATGATTCCCTTCCCACTGGAAACTCAGACAAAGCCCTTGAGGCAGTAGCTCACTAAATGGGAAAAAAAAAAAAAAAAAAGAAAAAAGAAATAGAAGGCCATCTTCTACAAGGCCACTCTAGTCTGAATTCCAGTACAGGTAAGTTTAAATCATCAATTAACTTTGGAAAAGGTGTCCATAACAAATATGTTTAATGCATCTTTTTCTAATTATAAACATGTATATTTTTCTTGTAAAAGACATAAGTCTATTTTGCATTCTTCATACATAGATATATGAAAAATAATGGGATCTGGACATTGGTTAGGAAAATGGCCTGGTTAGAGGAATGACCGGTCATAAATTTTTGATAGTACAGACAGCTTCCATGATGATTAAATCATCGTTTTCCAAATTAAGAAAAAAAGAATTAGAGACTGCCATTTAAAAAATAAATGTTAAAAAAGGACACAGGGGAAAAATAAGAAGCAGACGTTTTGGTTCTTATAATCTGTACCATCCAAGAGGGGAGCCAGTAGTCACGCTACTTAAACTCAAGTTCAAATGAATGAAAATTAAACACAGCTTTGTTCTCAGTTGTCTTAGCTACATTTCAAGCGCTCAGTAACCACATGCGGCTGGTGGCTGGAGCCGATCTAGAACACTGACATCTCTGTATAAAGTTTTAGCTTACTTTATGTTGCCAATTTATCATTTACTCCACTGGCATCTATTGGTATAAAGGTTAATCCAGTTTCCCAAAGTGTAGGATTATTTTTCCCCCAGAGAGGCTTGTAAACTAGAAAAGTCTAGCATCCTATTTAGCTTCAAGCATTTTTCCTTCATGTCTTGTGATTGCCAAGGCCCAGGCTTGATAGAAAACCTCATGACAGCATGGACTCAACATTTTACAAAGCTACTTGAAATGATTACAGAACACATTGTCATACTTTAAACCACACTTGAGGCAACGGACCATGTGCTTTTTGGCAAGCTGCTTTTGCCCTTCACTGTGGATTCTAAAGTAACTTCACGGACAGTGCTGGTTTTAAAATGGCTATTTTTAAGGAAACCCATCTCAAAAATAAGATGCATGTCTATATAGCATAGTGAGAATGAAAAAAAAAAAAAAAAAAAAGACAGGGTTGGCTTTAAAAACTACTCAGTTAGAAAAACAGATAAATAGAAGACAGTTCAACAGAAGTATGGGCACAGTTCTTGAACAAACCCTTCAAAAAAGAGTGTATACAAATTACAGCAAGCATAACCTCCTCAAAAATCAGGAAAATGTTCACTAACACTAAACTGCATATAATGAACAAACACCAGAATGGCTAAAACTTTCAAACGTTCATTTCTAAATGTCTGAATTTGTGGCGCAACTAGGAACCCTAGTACATTGGTTTTGACAGTCTAAATTGATAAAACCACTTTAGGAAATTTTTCTCATTATTAACAAAGTTAAACATACATATATCCTAATTTGGTATTACCCCTTCCTAGCTCTATACCTATGAAAAACGTTCATAGCAATTCTATTGAGATAACCAAAAACTGGAAACAACTCAATGTTTATCAACACGAAATGAATACAAAATTGTAGAATAGGCGTACAATAGAATAATATTATTCATGAAAATAAACAAATACCTCAAATAACAACATGGGTAATTTCACAAATATTTTGAACAAAAGAAGTCAGAGGGGAAATAATGTATACTTTATAATTTCATTTGTATGAGATTTTAAAATTTAAAAAACTACCCTAATATATGGGGATAAAAATCAGGTGACTAGTTACCTTTAAGAAGTAGGTAGCAACTGGGAGGGGGCTTGATGGGTGCTTCTAAGGTGTCAATATAATTGACTTATCAACCTGATGAAGGTCACACGGGGTTCACTTTGTTAGAATTTAGGAGCAGGAAAACAGTAGTGGTGGTGAGCTCTTGTTGTACCACCAGGAAGTCTGGTTTCCTTTTCAGCTCTGTCACTTAGGCTGTGTGCCTTTGGGAAAACTTTATCCCTCATTATTTGTATCCTAATAAATACTACTACTGAATTAATTGCTCCACTTTCTCTCTTACCATGTTTTTCTTATTTATTGTGATATTATTAACATTTAGCATATTTCCTGACCCATGGAAATTGCTCAATAAATAATTATTTTATTTATTTATTATTATTATTTTTTTTGCGGTACGTGGGCCTCTCACTGCTGTGGCCTCTCCCGTTGCGGAGTGCAGGCTCCGGACGCGCAGGCTCAGCGGCCACGGCTCACGGGCCCAGCCGCTCCGCGGCACGTGGGATCCTCCCAGACCGGGGCGCGAACCCGGCTCCCCTGCATCGGCAGGCGGACGCGCAACCACTGCGCCACCAGGGAAGCCCAATAATTATTAATAAAATAAATTACATACATCATGTTTCCATGGAGAATATTACTTATTTTTCATTTACTGAAAACTGAACATGCTCCTTAGAAAATATGTCATGCAGACAAAAACATTTTGTTTTGGCCTTCCCATCATGATGCTGAAAGCTAGAATATGTATGAACACAGAGTTCTGTTCCCATGAATACCCAGACCACATAGTAGAAAGGCTCCCAGTTTATGTTGAGGGTCATTTTAGGCTTCTGAAAAGTTAAATCTTCTTCCTGAATATCTACATTCTTCTGAAGAACTAAATCTGTCTCTCTACTCATTATATTTGCTACTATAAAGTGATGACCAAATAAAAGAAACACCTATAGAATTTAATTAAGTGATCTCTTCGGCCCTTTTTTAGTAACCAGCCCAGTTTTCACATAACAGTATTGCCCATGAATAAATATGATTTGGTCATCATTACAGGTACTAAATTCATACAAAGGTGAAAGCTTTATTTACTTTTTATTATAAACTACCAAATGTTTGGTTAATTTTTAAAAGCTTGCCCAATAGGACATCTGCATTTTCTGATTACAGTTAAGCTTTTGTTGCTATGGGTCTACAGGAAGGGGTAGGGGAGAGTCTACTAGGAAACTCCTTGCATGAAGCTGATCTCCTGATTCCCTGCCCTATCTGTATCCAGCATCCCTACTCCCCCAGCAATTAGAACAGGAAGAAAAACTTCCCGGGAGGAGATGACTATTTTACCAGATACTTCATATTCTAAAGCTAGTGTCTGGGGGAATTCCCTGGCGGTCCAGTGGTTAGGACTCAGTGCTTTCATTGCTAAGGGCGCATGTTCAATCCCTGGTTGGGGAATTAAGATCCCGCAAGCCGTGAGGCGCAGCCACATAAAATAAAGCCAGTGTTTGCAAATCATGTGTTTGCAGACTGAATGTGTAGTACCTAGTGGCCTCAAAAAGCCTCAAATAATCTTTAAAGTAATTCTGTGTTAGTACTGTCTTCAGAGAAGCAAATAAGATCCAGCTTCTCCAGAAGAAGCCACCATCAACCTTCACCTAAAAGAAGCTCCACAGATAAAGTTTTGAAGAAACTGAGGTTACAGTTCAAGAAGATGATGAGCATAAAGTTAAGGACAAGAAGGAAAGGCAGATAAGAATGCTAAGAAGAAGAAGGAAGAAAGGAAAGAATTAAGAGGAGGAGGAGGAAGAGGAGGAGAAAACAAGCACCACTAGCAAAACTGGCTGAAATGATAGAGAGCAGAATGACAATCCCTAAAACTCCATATGCTGGAATCATTAGACATAGATATAATGTATTCGAAAAATACAAAAGGGGGGCTTCCCTGGTGGCGCAGTGGTTGAGAGTCCGCCTGCCGATGCAGGGGACGCGGGTTCGTGCCCCGGTCCGGGAGGATCCCACATGCCGCGGAGCGGCTGGGCCCGTGAGCCATGGCCGCTGAGCCTGCGCGTCCGGAGCCTGTGCTCTGCAACGGGAGAGGCCACAGAAGCGAGAGGCCCACGTATCACAAAAAACCAACCAAACAAACAAAAATAACAAAAGGTATATATAATTAAAGAGAACCAGAAGGAAGTTCTTAAGACTGTTTTCAAATCCATCACAGAGTCAAAAAGATGAAGAGTAAAAAAAAAAAAAAAAAAGATGAAGAGTATAAGTTTCTGTTTTTTAAATATTTCATAAGACTTCAAGCAACTTTATGAATAAGCTTTGCTGTTTTAGTCTACTGAACAGAAATCATTTCCCAAGTCCTCTACTTAAGGTGTCCTTAAGATATTCTTATATGTGTGTTTGTGTAAAAATATAAATATATAACATACAAACAACCTCATATATTATTTATATAAAGAAACATTGCAATTTACTGTCAGAGAAAGCAACTAATATTAAATAATTCAAAATAACAAAATTACGAATTAAATGAAGATGACAAAATCCACCACAAATTTCGAGAGTATGGTACTCACAGTAAGAACAGCCGTAGACCTCAATCCTGAGCCCAATGCGGCCTTCTCCGTTCCAATCCAGAGGCACGATGCGCACATAGCGGGCGATTACTGGATGCTGTAAATCATGCCGAACCACACTATCGGAGTTGACGTTCCCAGGAAATGCCTGAAAAATAAACGGGATTCGAAAATTAGGGGAAAATACTTTAGAAACCACCATGTTCTCTATGTGCTGCAATAAACATAAGTTTTCTTATCCAGTGGAGGGATTTCATGTTCTCTAAACCATAAACAATTTGAAAAAAGTTTCTATATGTTCTTTATTTGAAAACAAGTCCAATTTTAAATGGGAACCAGGCCAAAGTTTCCATGGGTCCTTTCATATGTGGAAATGCACACATATGTTAAAAGAATGAAACACTGTGGCACGCACTGTAGTATCCCGTGAACATTTAAATTACGAGTTCTATTATTTCACATTTAAACTACACAATAAGCAATTTTGCACAGAATCCAACTGTATTTCTTGCTTTTTAAAAATCTTCTCTATGTTACCCTCCCATGTCATCATTACAAATTTGAAAAATTTCTCAACATCAGCTCGGTAAAAAGAGCAATTGAATATGTTGTGCAGAGGCTGGGGAGTTCTACCTTTTATTAGCATAAATATATATGAGTGGATCAGAAACATGTTTATTTCATTTTTCTTATTTATAGAAGATTCTGTCAAGAATCATTTGCCATGAATCTTTTTTTATGTTGAAAGTTCATATTGTCTATATTTTTTCAGCAGAGAACAAATGGATTTTCTTTGGGCATGGCTATCATTCATCAGCAAACATTTATAAAACATTTACTGCATAAGAAGTATAAAGCAAGATAATACAGGGGGCACAGTGATAGGGAAAGCCATAGATGCCACACTCAGAAAGAATCTAATAATAAGAATTTAATAATAGGAAAAATGTCAGTATAAAATTACAATTTAAAGCAAGGACGATTTAAATCAAGAGACCATGACATTTTAGAATATGTCAAATAAATGAGAAATATATGTGTGAACTGTTTTAAACATGAGCCGCTTAATTTCATATACACATTCTAGCTGTCCCTACCTTAGATAACTTTAGTTTTTGGAAAGCTATATTCTACATGAGATCCTCTTTTTTTTTTTTTTGTGGTATGGGGGCCTCTCTCTGTTGTGGCCTCTCCCGTTGCGGAGACGTCAGGATGGGGCTGCAAATTCCAACTCTCTAATCACACGGTTGGTTCCCCTGCTAACCAGCCCCATCTTACAGTTACCTAGGGGCTTTCCAAAAATCACCTCATTGACATGAACTCAGGTGTGGTTGAAAGGAACTTGTTATTCATAACAAAAGACACCCATTTCAGCTTTATTGCACTTATCACTTAGGAAGTCCCAAGGGTTTTAGTAGCTGTGTGACAGAAAACATGGATCAAGACAGAAAAAATATATTTCTTATTATAAATCATGATGTCACAGGCCTTATTGCAAAAGGCATCATCAAAAGGAAGTACAGAAGTGCGTGGCATAGCTAGTAATTTCAATAGCACTTGGAATCCTATGAAAACTATGTAATCAGGAAAACCACAGAAAGAGATAGACCTCAGCTGGGTCGGAGGGCAGACTGGTGTTCAGGAGGTAGAAAAGGAGTAGGACACAGGAGAGAACAGGAACAGGCTGGCATAAAGGAGGAGCTCAGATCTAGGGCCAGAGATACCCAGAGTCAAGCTGTAATTGTGCTGAAATTGTGTTCTTCAGGGGTGACTTCTCCAGACCTCAGTTCTTTTCATTCCTTCTCCCTGTGTCTGTCCCCCCACAAAAGATTTGACTAGCTTATCTGGAAAATCTACTTTAGAACTAAAACTGTGGACTCCGAAAACATGAACTAAGGTATATTCAGGAATAAGTAATAAGGACATAAGTCTGATTGGGAGGAAGTGTTTATATTGGAAAATCACGAAGGTTTTAACAAGTTCTGTCTGATTATGGACGAAAGAACCTAGCATGTATTTCTTTTTTTTTTTAGATGACAGAATGAGAGCCATATTCAGGAGATCCTGGGTGGTGGGAGATCATCGTGGGGGTGGAAAGATTAGCAACAAACAGTTAAGAGTCGATGCCACATGGTGGTAAGGGAAAGCAAGAAAATAAAAGAGATATATTTCAAAAGAAGAAGTAACAACATTTTGAGAGAAGGGAGTAAGAGAAAATATACAGAGCAACCTATTCCCAGGTATTAACATATTGTCTTGGTGACAGAAAGAGGGAAGGGGGATAAAACAGTAGACATCCATTCCTTCCTTCCCCAGCAAACTCTGCTCTTTAAGTAACGGCAACCAAATTTTCTTTAAAATTTCTTTAAACATTACCCAGACTTCACTCTTAATCCACCTGATCCAGGAGAGGCAGATGCCTCTCTCTGACACCAGGGGTAGGCACCCAACTCAATGAGGCTCAATTTTAGCACTTCTGCTGGAATAATTCATTCATATATTCACTCATTGATCCATCCACTTATTCATTCGCTCAGGAAATAGCTGAGAGGCTTTTATGCACCAGATACTGTTCAAATCACTGGGGAGACAGGGGTGAACAATACAGAGTTTCAGTTCACATTTATATTATTAAAGTACATAGTATGACAGTACAGAGTGGAGCAGATAATAAATAAAATACAATGAATATATTTACAATAGCTAGGACATGGAAGCAACCCAAATGTCCACTGACAGAGGAATGGATAAAGAAGATGTGGTACATATACACAATGGACTATTACTCAGCCATAAAAAAGAATGAAATAATGCCATGTGCAGCAACGTGGGTGGACCTAGAGATTGTCATACTGAGCAAGTAAGTCAGACAGAGAAAGAAGAATGGCATATACCACTTATATGTGGGATCTAAAAAAAATGTACAAATGAACTTATTTACAAAACAGAAATAGAGTCACAGATGTAGGAAAGAAACTTATGGTTACCAGGGAGGTAAGGGGGGAGGGATAAATTGGGAGATTGGGATTGACATATATACACTACTATATAAAAAATAGGTAACTAATAAGGACCTACTGTATAGCACAGGGAACTCTTCTCAATACTCTGTAATGACCTATATGAGAAAAGGATCTAAAAAAGAGTGGATATATGCATATGTATAACTGATTCACTTTGCTGTACAGCAGAAACTAACATTTTAAATCATCTACACTCCAACAAAAATTTAAAAAAATATATACAATGAATATATATATAGAATATACCAAGTTATATAATACAGGCATGCCTCATTTCTCTGCTTCACAGATACTGTGTTTTGTTTTTTCTTTTCTTTTTTTACACAAACTGAAGGTTTATGGCAACACTGACTGCAGCAAGTCTACTGGCACCATTTTTCCAACAGCATTGCTCACTTTATGTCTCTGTGTCACATTCTGGTAATTCTTGCAATATTTCAAACTTTTTCATTATTATTATACTCGTCATGGTGATCTGTGATCAGTGATCTTTGATGTTACTACTACAATTGTTTTGGGGTGCCATGAACCATACCCATATAAGATAGTGAACTTAATCTAGAAATGTTGTGTGTGTTCTGACTGCCCCACTGACCGGCCATTCCTCCATCTCTTTTCCTCTCTTTGGGCCTCCTGATTCCCTGAGACAGAACAATACTGAAGTTAGGCCAATTCATAAATCTAAGTGTTTAAATGAAAGGAAGAGTCAATTGATGTAGCAAACTTCATCGTTGTCCTATTTTAAGAAAGTGTCACGGCCGCCCCAGCCTTCAATGATCACCACCCTGATCAGTCAGCGGCCGTCCACGTGGAGGCAAGACCCTCCACAAGCAAAAAGATGACAACTCCCTGAGGGCTCAGATGACGGCTCACATTTTTTAGCAATGAAGTATTTTTAAATTAAGATATGCCCATTGTTTTTAGACATAATGGTATTGCTCACTAAATAGACCACAGTATAGTATCAACATAACTTTTACACAAAAACGTCATGTGACTCACTGTATTGCGATATTCTCTTTATTGTGGCGATCTGGAACTGAACACACAATATCTCCCAGGTCTGCTTATATATATATATATATATATATATATATACACACACACACACACACGCACACATATATATGTATACATATATATACATATATATGTGTGTGTATATATACATATAATTACATATATTGTATACACAAAGGCCAGAAATGCAAACATCTTGAGTATACGCTGCATGTTCTGAGGACAGTAAGGAAGCCAGAGTTTATGCAGCACAGTGAAGAAGCAAGGAGGGCCTGCAGGCCATGATATTGTTGTCAGTTCCATTTTAATTGTGCTGGAAGGAAATCCATTACAGAGTTTTAAGCAAAAAAGTCACATAATTTAATTTTTAAGACTGGGGCCAGTAAAATCCCCCTCCCCAAATAAAGCAAAGTTCCTAGGAAAATGGAAGACTATAGCATAACATAAAACCTAGGATAGTGGTGGATGGAATAATCTGGTGACATGTGCTCCAGAGGAGTGGGGTTGTTTATGGAAAAGGTAGGAATGCTGGAGTGGATGTGAGTGCTGGAGAGGAGTGACAGGACGCTTCTCGTATCCTGGATCCCAAATGTGTGACATATATGAGGAGAAAACAAAACAATACACAGAACCACTAGGAATGAAAGCTCTCCATCCACTGAGCTCCTGTTGGCCACTGTATTATAAAGGGATGGATGTCAGAGAAAGACAAAGTAGGCCCATCTGTGATGACATCATTTCAGCATCTAAATTCAGAGCTTGCTGAAGAAAGCCTACAGGCTTTTGTGATTATTTGACCTGTGTTCTCATTTGTTTGCTTTTTAGGAAACTGAAAGAATATCGACTAATACAAGGATATTTAAAGGGAAAGATAATTAGTGAAGATTTAAATATATTGCATTTGAGACTTCTCCATCAGATTGAAAGGTCACATAGAAAATTTGAGATGTTTAGGATAGCTTTTCAGAAAGGGTAACATTTATTATTTATGAACAAATGCAGGGCATATGGTATTCAGAATTCACAGCATCAGTAGATTGTGTTTTTTGCACTTCTTCTCATTTCCAAGCATACTGAGATTTAAGACAGTACCCTAAATTGAAGTTTAAAACATTTCAAAAGAATGGTGTAGGTGTTACCAATTATCGTCTTGAATATAAAGGTGTAAATATATGTGAAATGTCTCATCTATAGCAGTATTTGGAAAAGTTAAGAAAAGTAGAAGGAGGTGTAGACATTGATTTTATAAAAACATCTAATATTTATATATCACTTTATTATTTAAAGCGCTCTAGTACACTCTGTATTGTTTGTGCCTCATAGGAAATTCTAAGTTTGGAAGGGATGCTATTTTTTCAAATCGGGAAACTCAGGATCTGAGAAATTAGAGGACTTACTGGATGTCGAACAGGTAGTCTGGGCAAACCAGGGCAAAGTAACAAGAGCGTCCACTCCCACACTGACCTTTGTTTGAGAATCACATTTTCAGCTGGGAATAAAGCTTCTTCTATTTAGGCACAACACATTTTATTTTTGATATTTGATGTTACCTACTTGAATATCAAATTTAAAGTTTGATCATTTTTATCCTACCACATTTTGGATGTACACTTGATTTCCAGCCCACTTATTAGCATATTTTGCCTGCCTCCTTTACTTTTCTCAGCATTTTTATTTCCATGAATTTTGACATTCATATCTTCTTTTCTCATGCATTTTCCCCAAAGATGCTCCTACTGTGATCATTAGCCAAATCTCCTCTGCAAATTTTAATACAAGCAATTAAAAAGTTTGACTGACACTGTTTACTATGAAAAGAAAGGCAGGTCTGCTATAGTGCAAATACTATTTAAGTAGTAATGGCTATATTGTCATACGGTTTGAAAAGAACATTTTCTTCCCCACATCATTTGACTCTCACACTCACTTGCACTTTTTCACATGAATGTAAAAAAAAAAAAAAAAGAAAGGAAAAAACAAGGTAAGATATACAGCTGATTTTCACAAAACCTTTATGATTTGGAAATCTGTATCAAAAATTGAAAAATTACAAAGGATTTGAAACTTTCTTGAATAGAACACTATCCTTTAAAATTCAACCTTCATTTAGACAAATGTCACACAAATGAAAATCAATTTACATAAGCTTGTGAATTACATGTCACTGCTACTAAATCTCCCGTACTGGCTGTGATTTGTATATACGCTTAGAAGGATTTCTTTTTTCTTTTTTTTTTTTTTTTTTTTACTAACATAGCACTTATGTAATTCGCCAAGCTTTACGCTTAGAAAAAACTGAGAACAATATAACGTAACGCTAAACTTATGGTGCTCGTTCTGAGTTACTGCCTTATAAATTATTAAAATATACAGCCGAGAGAGCTTTTTTTAAAAAAAATTGAGTTGTTCAGAAAGCTAACTGCAGAATAATCTAAGTATCACTGAAGTTTTAATAACTGAAAATTTCCCACCATGTGCACTAAATATTTCTTCTAGTTCAAACAATAATTCCGATGGCCTAAGAGAGGAGAGGCAGACTTTTTCTGTAAAGTACCAAATAGTAAATATTTTCGGCTTAGCAGGCTGAATACCTTTCAGTCCCAGATCCTCCTCCTTCTTCCTTTTAATTTTTAACAACACTTGAAAAATGTAAAAACCATCTTAGTTCGCAGACATTAAAAGAACAGGCGTGGACCAGAGTTAGCCCATGGGCCAGAGTTTGCCAACCCCTGGTCTAAGACAATCTTTCAAATTAATAAATCCTCCCTCAGATAGGAAAAGCCAAATCTAAAAATCATCAGCAGACTTTTGAACCACTTGGCATTTAAAAACCAACAAACTTTGGAAAAGCATTTTGTCAACCCTTGAAGCATATGATTTATCAGACTGGAGGAAAATATATAGGGATTTAGAAGGATGTTATGTATAATGCAGGAAGTAACATTCTCCCTCAAATTCATTATTATGCGGTTTGAAGTGTAACTTAGAAAGCATTTTATGAAGGGAATAAATATATTTAGTTGTCACTAAAACCTCACCTTTTCAGAAACCTAAAATAAGGGATTGCAAGCTCAAGGTTTTGCTTAGGGCTGAAAAATATGTCTAAAACACCCAGCTCTTGTATAAGCAAGCCTAGGAGGAGCTTTTAGTGCTACCAACAAGTCTCATAAATGGCAAATTATGTGAGAAAAACAACAACACACGAATACTTCTTAAAGTGAGAGATCTTATTTTCTTAAGACAGAAAATGCCGCTGCTGCCATAGAAACACATATTGATGAGTCCTTAAGTTGATGTCATATACCTGTGATCATTCTAATTACTTTTCTTTCAGTGTAATTTTATTTCTTGCTGGATTTTAAATTTTATTGTCCTCAAGCCATCAATTCATATCAAAAGGTAGAAACGGATTTTCTACTGTGCAGCCTTGATTGGAGTCTCCAAGCCTCAGTTATACTCCCTGCTGAGGCAGAAAGAAAAGAAGTACCTTCATAAAGTACTACATGTTACCGCCCCAGTCTGGCCTCTTCACCTGCATGCTCTTGTCATCCTCTTGATCCGGCTGTACAAACGCATCCCTGTGCAGGACTCAGCTTACATAAGCTTCTGGAGTAAGTCCGTTCCCTGACACTCACTCCTCAATCACCCACCGCTCTGCAGGGAGCCTCATAGCATCCTATACTTTTCTTTCCCTTCATTCAATGTAATAACTTCATTATGTTTGTGATCATCCACCTAATCACTGTTTCAGAAGTATGTAAGTCAGCATGGAAGCTTGTGATCAAACCTCTGGTCCACCGCTATTCTGCTGCCCCTAGCACAGTGGTTGGTGTTTAGTGAGTATCAGTTTACTGCCCGGTTAAATGAATAAATAAAAGTGTTAATTCCCAAACTCCCACCTGTTTACATTTTATAGCTCTTATTTTGGGATGTACCAAAAACTAGTTCAAAAACATTTATAGTTAATAAACCATATGTTAGATAATACCCTACAGGAAAAAAAGATAGAGCATGCTTGTCTGATTCGACAAGACACTAGGTTAATAAAACAAGTTTTCCCAGAGTTATGGGGATGTCATGATCAATATATAAAGCGTCTGGGAATTCCAGAGATCATGGGGGAAAAAGAGGAAACAGTCATGCAAAAATCACGTCAAAATCAGGGGAGAAATGCTAGGATCAATGTGAAAATTAACACACACATACACACACACAAACCTGACCATCAAATTTCTATGTTCACGTCTGTAATGCACTTGAACTCTGCTAAAAGCATCTTCTTTAGATTGCTAAACCACAGCAAATATGTTGGGGGAAAAATGCCAAAATATTTTATCTACATATAAGCAGCAATACTCTCTCTGGACACTTCTGCTCCCGACTCAGATATTTTTATCCTTTTCGTGTTACGAACAGATTTTAGAATGATCTTACTAGAAGAACAATTAAAAACTATGATGTAAAACAGTCATTTTGACTTAAAAAAACAATAAGGCAAGTATCTTTAAAAATCTAGCTCTTTCATCAATCTTTCCCTTTATTTTTTATGGGAATCACATGGTAATGGTGTTCTATAGGTTTCATCCTTTGCTCAGCTGCTCTCAGCACAGGCAAAATGTAGATCCAGTCTTTTGGATGGCTTCATTGTCTCCCATAGCTCATTCCCATGGGATCTGGGATTCCTCTCTCCCTCCTTCCCTTTCTTTTGTCCTTTTCTTTTTCCTTCTTGTCCTCCCTCCTTCCCTCCAGTGGTTTAATGTACAACATGAGCCTTTCTTCCTCACATTTCAGTCCAGCATGGAAAGCAGAGACAGAGGGACTCTGCCCCACATAGTCATTCAGGGACCCAAGCTCTCACCATACTTGGTTCTTATCATTAACCTCTGGTTCTCAAGGCCACCAAAGAAACAGAAGAAAAAGCATGGAGAAATGTACAGGGGTGGGGCTTATACTCAGATTTAGAAGTAGAGGGTATCACTTCTATATACATTCCACTGGTCATGTATCTTTCTGGCCTTAACCTTAGTGTGGAAGAGGTTGGGGAATGCAGCAGAAAAATGGAACAGGTTTGATAAACGCATAACATTGTCTCTGCCGTGGAAAGGTTACACAATGCTCACGCATTTTTGAAATTCTATGCTTATCTATATCTTCGCACTTATTATACTGAATAGTAAAATTACATAAGATCATTTGTTGGTCTCCCAACAAACTACAGACAACATAGGCAGCAACACAGCTTTTTTAAAAAATTGAGCTATAATTTACATACAGTAAATTGCAAAGATCTTCAGTGAATAGTTTACTCAGTTTTGAGAAATATTCATCCATGCAATTCCCTCCCCCATCATGATATAAATATTTCTAATAACTCAGAAACCTCCCTTTTCAATCTCCTCAATCAGCACTCTTCTTAGTTGACACCACTCCCTACCCTATGTAACCACTTTTTCAATTTCCATCACCATAGATTAACTTTGCCTTTTCTTGAACTTATGAAAGGGATCAAACTTCACTTTCACTTAGAATGATGTTAAGATCCCCCATGCTTTTATATGTGTCCATAGTTTATTCCTATTTATTGCTGAGAAGTATTTCATTGTATAATATACCAGAGTTTGTTTATCCATTCTTCTGTTGACAGACTCCAGGGAGGTTTTCCATTTTTTACTCATATGAATGAAATTACTATGAGTATTTGTGTAAATGCCTAGGAGCAGAATTTCTGAGCCCTAGAGTAGATGCAAGCTTATTTTTTAAGAAATTGCCAAACTTTTTTAGTGGTTATAGCAGCAATCATGTATTTTAAATTAATACAGCAGAGAAATCTGCTGTGTATTCTATATAACCTAAATTCATTATTTTATACATTTATGTTATTTTCTCTCAAAACGTGCCTACATTTTTTTTATCATCCTACATGTCAAACCATAAGAAAGGATGAAAATCATTAGATAAATGCTATCAATTGTCTTTTATTCTAATACTTGAAATAAATATATATATATATACAAAGTAAAAAAAAAAAAAAACACACAAAAGCAATGTCATCAAGCTTAACAATGTTAAAGTACAACACAACTGACAGAAATTTGGAGATGGAAAAGTTTGAGAGAATGGAGAAGAAAGGACCTGGTGAATAATATCTGCGTCCTTCAAGTAAGGAGCCAAAAGATATTACCAAAGTTTGATAGAACAGCAAGCCCACTTGTAAGTGTATTATCAGAAGTAACAAAACTAACAAAATAACAATTTAAAATATATGAAAAAAAAATCGATGTAATTCCTAAAAACAGGCCAGATACGGGGGAAAGTAGGGTAGCTAATTACACATTGATCTATCAAGCATCAGTAGTCAGTAGGTAATTCCTAAGCTGATAAGTGAACAAACTGCTATCTAAGTGTATAGGGAGAATGTAACCAGGGATGGGGAGATATTGGGAAGAGAACTTTTGCTTTTTAAATCCTTTCTGTACTACTTGATTAAAAATATTTCTCCATATACTACCTTGATAAACATAAACCACAAAAAATATTTTTTGGAGGGTTGTGTCTAAAACTTTGGCTTTTGGATTTCTGGCAAAGTACGCAGATGGAGACACATTCAGGTGAGATTCATCTTGTCTGTAAAAATAAAATCTAACCAGTTGCTTGGCGAAGCATTAAGACTCCTGGTACTGAGCCCAGAAAGAGATTTCTCAAATGAGTCCGATGTAAAAGGAACCATGCTACGCAGTGAACAAAATGTTCTACAACATCTGTATGAGAAGATAGCAGCAATCTCATAGGGAGGTTCTTCCAGTTTCTAAATGCCAAAACGCAATGGAAACCAAAACTTCCAATGCAGGTATTCAGCTCTCTGCTGAACTGACTTCATCTAGAAACGGTTCAGGGTATCTAGAGGAATGAATGGATTGCATTGCCTCCAGGTTATCCTCCACAAACACTGCTTTTCTCAAGCATTTCATGTTTCAATGGCAATGAATTTGAGAATATACTTGGAGGTACCCAGAGTACATCTCATTCTAAATGTGGAACCAAATGTGTTCATAAGCATAAAATCAATAAAACAGTCAAGTTTTATTTAGGGTGAGGGTCAGAGTTAGCAAAGTAAATTACCAACTTTAAATTGTGTCTTTTCAAAATGTGAAATTCTTCATTTGGATAGCTTTACGCCACGGACTACTAATAATTTTGACACTAAATGTATTCTCTATTTGCACATTAATAATGACTTTATTCTTTCCCAATTGAATATACTTATGCATCCTACCATTTTTATATTCTATAGCAAAATTAATACCTGGTAATGTTTCTTTGAAATACAGAGAAAGAACCAAAATAACTAACACTTCCTGGGTCTATAAAAGCTAATTTTTTCCAATATTTTTGAATCTTACCTTTTATAGGGGAAAAAAAAAAACCCCAGAATTTTACATTATATTCCTCCACTTTTACTGGTCCTAGTTTTCTGCTCCTTTTCTTTACAAAATTTCTCAAATAAATGGGCTGTGCTCTGCATGTCCCTCTTTCTCTACGCTCTCGTTTTCAGCAGCTTGCTAATTGCTATCTTTTCTTTTGAAACAGAAATCAGAAAGATCACTGCTAATGGCCCAGTAAATTTTTTCTTGGTTTTTCAATTTTTCTTCAACTTCCTCTACAATTAGTCATCTTCTCCTTAAATCTCTCTTATTCAGGGACATTTCCATTTTGCTCACTTTATTTGGTCTCAGATTACTTCTCCGTCTAACTGGATATTTTTAATCTCTCTGTGGACTATTAAAGATCTTGTTGTTCTCCTTACCCTTCCACAAGTGAGATCATCCACGTTCACGCCTTCAGACTTATATTCTACGAGGACATTTTGCTGTCAGTTTCCTCCACTACCCAGATTTTATTTTCTATCCTCACGGGAGCCTGAGTAATGGTGAAGCTAGCTGTTATGGACTGGATTACGCGGGCTCCCTTACCGTCGGGCAGCTGATTCTATTCCACCAATGGGGCACATCAGCAGATCAACTCTTCTCAGGCAGCCTGTCTTCCGGGGGGCCTGGCTTTCACTGGTCTTTCATAACACTGTTTCCTCCCTTTGTTCTGTAAGCCCCAGGAATGGTAATGGCTTCCCTGGGCTTCTAATTCATAAGTGTCTCATCATCCCTTCTTCACTCCCTTAAACCTGGTCACACTTAACTCTCCCTTCACTACATTCTATGTAGGTAAAGCCTTTTGAATGCGCTATCTGCTTCTGATCAGAACACTGACTAGTACATGAGTACCAAATTCCTATTATAATCCCTCAATAACTTTATCTCCAAAGTCCTTAGAGTATATCCAGTTGAAAATATCTGTGCAGAATTCTAATTTTCCAATATCCCAATTTCCCTAAAATCTTTGGTTCTATTAACTTTACTTTCCTCTGTGCTTTTCATTATCAAATTCTAGTTACTGTTCTTTATATTCATTTATTTTTCATTCCAGGGTTTAGACCCTTTTAATTGTTTCCTACCAGAGATTGTATAATTTCCCAGTTTTTTTCCCCCACTTTCAATCTTATTCTTCTACAATACAAAATATGGTACTAATCATGTCAAGGCCTCTGACTAAAAAATTGGGGAAATCCCTACTTTTTACTAAATAAAATTCAAATGGAAGGTGCTATTAAAAACTACCTTGCTATGATCACACAGTACTTGGAAGTTACTTGTCCTATCAAGCAAAGTTGTCTCCTAATTTAAAAGATTTTGTTACAGTATTATACTATAAAATTAATACAATTAGGCATTTTTAAAAACACACTTTAAAATATGCTAATGAGTAATAACGGAAGTCTAACAATTTGAACTCCTCTTTTTTGTCAGCTCACACAGACCATTCTCTCTTATACTAAAATAGATACAGAAAAATAAAGCAAAAATCATGCATACGTAAAATTTATTTTAGTTGCAAGATACTCAGATTATTCTTACTGTTTGTATCTTCTCACAAGAATAATTAAGTTAATAGCACTTTGATGTAAAAATATTTTTATTAGCAAATTAAAACAAAACAAAAATATAAGCTCTGAAATTTAAAAAAAAATTAATCCCAATTTGTCACCAACTAGCAAAAGAATCTTGGATAAACTCAAACAGGAGACACATACAAGGACAAATATACCATCGTGGTCAAAAAAGGAAATCATAATGGTATTAAAAACTACTGAGAACAAATTTGTCATAAAAAGTATGAGACATCAAAACTGTGGCATGTAGCTAAAGTAGTATTTTGAGGGAAAATTACGGACTTTATTACTTGCAGTACAAAAGGAAAAATGGTGAAAATTAATGACCTAAGCATACTTCAGAAGTTAGAGGGAAAATAAGACTGTAATCAATTCAAAGAATGTATAAGAAAAGAATTAGGAAAATAAGAATACAAATAAACAACTCGTGAAGTTCCAGAGGGCCAAAAAATGATTCTCTATAAAATAAGTAAAATTGGAAAATCTCTGGTGAAACTAATGCCTCAAGAGAAGGAAAAATGATCCATGTTAGGAATGACGAGAGGATATAACTATACATAGATATTGAAAATAAAATTAACAGAATGCTATGAACAAGCTTTGTGTCAAAAAATGTTAAATGAAAGTGAAATGCTCACTACAGCACAAAAAACATAATGTAACGAAAATGACCCAGGAAACGATATAAATAATAAAAAAGCCTCATAAATATTAAAGTTAAACAGACAATTCAAAAATCTACCCACTGCTGAGAAACAGTTCAAGGAACTGTGCTCAAGTTCAAGGATACCTTGTAAGCAGAGCTTTTGTTCCAGACCATCTTTTTAAGGCTGGTTGCATAGCAAGCAGCTGAGAGGTAGATACAGTGTTCCTTCCCCAGAAAAGGGGCAGATCTATTTACAGTCCAGGACAATAAAGATAATACCTCCTGTGGGGCAAAGCTCAGCTGGGTTTGCTTGCAACTCATAAAAGAATGAGGTGTCTGAAGCCTAGGTTTCCTTAGCAGTGTTCCAAATCTCCTGCAAGTGCAGCATCCACATGGGCCTGTCTGCATCATCCCTTTGGGCTTTGATGTGCAAAGAGAACTGACATGATATGAATATGAAGCTCATAAATAAAAACAAGCCAAAAAAAAAAAACAACCCTGAAAATATCAAGTGCTAATGGAAATGCTATGTAGTAGAACTCTTGTATATCGTTAACAGGAATGCAATTGGTACAGCCTGTTTGGAAAACAGTGTGGCAACTTCTTAAATATACCCAGCAATCCCACTACTCAAGGATAATGAAAATGTATCTTGACATAAAAGTCTGAGTGTAAATTTTTGTGGTAGCTTCATTCATAATCATGCCAATCTAGAAACATCCCAAATATCCATCAAGCAATGAATGGATAAAAACAGGAGTGTGGTACATCCACAGTCCACTGCTCAACTGACTCCTTCCACAGTCCGTCAAGACGCAAGTTACACTTAGACTATTTTCTCCCTCCTTCTCATTTAACTCTTTCTTCCTTATTTTCCATTAGCCATGTTTCCACGCTGCCTTCGTGTTCTAAAAAACAATCTGTCCTGGCCTTGACACTTTTGATGAAACAAATCAAGGGTCCTGATTTAAAAGAAAAAAGAAAGGAAAAATAAATCAAGAAAAGCAAAACAACAAACTTCTTTTAACCCTCCTCACTTCTTCCCTTATGAGGCCATATCCTTCTTTACTGACCTCCCAAACTTCTTGAAAAGGCAACTTTATATCCAGTCTTCCAAGGGTTCAAGTCTCAGTACCCACTTTTTCCTTATTCTCCTATCTTTAGTTTCCTGCACTAATATAGTGAAATCCAAAGCTTCCTACTCAGTTCTGACCCTCTGCAAGCAGTTTGTAGCACTTGGTATCCTGATAGTATCCTTACTTTTTTAAGACTATGATCTCATTTTGACTCTCAAACAGGAATCACTTCTATCCCCTTATGTCTCTGATTCTTCCTCTTAATCCTCTTCTGGGTAAGGTCTCATGCTAAACCAAATATTAGACAGTGATTTCCATATCCATATCTCCAGCCCTAAGTAGGATTTTGAGATCTAGGCCAGAATTTCCAACTGTCTGACATCTTTTATTAGACAGCTGGAAGATGTTTCAAATCAAAAAAGAGAAGTTTTTTCCTTTTCTTTGCTCCATTTCCTATTTTCCCCATACTGTTTGCTGACACTGCCATCCTCCTAATCCTCCAACCGAGAATCTTCTGTCACATCTGTACCTTTTCCTCTTCCTTACTCACGTCCACAATGTCCTGAGTGCTGGTGCTGCTGTCTGTCCAGTAATGGCTCTTCCACGTGTGTAGCTACTGTACTTTTTCAAACATCCTCCCCGACATCTCTCTGAATGTTCTTTCTGCCTCCGTCTCCCTCTCCTAAAATTTACTTTATACACTAGGTGAAGAGGGATCTTTCTAAATTACAATCTCATTCTATGAGAATCTAATTACCTAACCCGAAGTATAGATACAGATCGCCTTTGTTCACATGTTGCCGACTCAATAAATTGAAAAGAATAATTTGTAGTTATCACCCTTTGTTTTGTTTATAGGATGCTAAATGATTCACTTAACAGATTCTTTTCAACAAATTAACAGAACTGACTTCGCTGAACAAATCTGTTTGCTATATTGGCGTCATGCATATACAACCACGGAGCTCTTTGTAGTCAGAACCTGAGAAAAGTAGCCCAGTTAGAGCTCCTGATTTACAGAAAATCTATACTGTAGTTTCCATCTTTAATTCTTTCTTGTCTAATGAAAGATGACCCATGTCTTGTGCAATGAGATGACTGTTTCTAGAGCCTGACTATACTCCCCTGTATATATGAAAATTTTATTTGCTTCCTGAATTGAATAATTTAAACCTTCAACTAAATGCTCACCACTTTAATTCTGAACACATTTTCCTCAACTAAGGGGATTGTCTCCAGGTCGGCCCCGTTGACTGCATATGCAAATGACGCAACCAAGTGTGACGAAAACACTTAGGGAGTGTTGAGCTTTTTGACAATTTTACTGTGAAACCCAAAGAGCTTTGGAACCAGGAGGACTCAATTACATCTCTAGTGGCGATGAAGGGATTCAAAAGGCAGCCGGAAGCAAACATGACTTCCACAGCGGGCAGAAGCCTAGAAGTCAGAGCAGGTGAGCGGCAGTCACAGGGTGGCAGCTTCTAGCAGAGTGGACTTAGTGAGGGAGATATGCTCTGGTCTATGACTGCAACAGATTAGTGGCTGCTAGGAGTAAGGGAGGATATGGGGTGAAAGGGGAGTAGGTGTGGCTATAAAAAGATAACCTGAGGGATCCTTGAGGTAATGGAAATATTCTGTATCCTTACTATACCAATGTCAATATCTTGGTTTGGATTACTCTACTATAATTTTGTAAGATGTCACCACTGGGGGAAACTGGATAAAAAGGGGACATGGGATATTTCTATATTATTTCTCACAAATACAGGTAAATCTATAATTATCTTAAAATAGAACTTTAATTTATTAAAGATTATATGCTAAGCATCACGTCTCCTTGAGCTATCAAAATTGGTATCTTAGAGATTTATTGTTTTGCCTCAAAATAATATAAATTTTTTTTTTTTTTTTGGCTGCACAGCATGGCTTGTGGGATCTCAGTTCCCTGACCAGGGATTGAATCCAGCCATGGCAGTTAAAGCTCAGAATCCTAACCACTAGGCCACCAGGGAACTCCCTCAAAATAATATAAAATTTTTAAACAAATGTTGGCACATGTAGTGGGAGAGTAACAGGAAATCATAAATTCCCTCTTCAGAAGTTGAAAGTATTAGTTGCTCTCCCCATGTTCATCTCAACCTATTTCCTCTTTTAACATCCTCAAAGTAGAATAAACTCACAAGGATCTGAATACTTCATTCTTTTATGCAAAAACTCTTCATAAGGCAAAGAACCCAGGTCCCTGAACTACACCAGCCAGGCATCTGATAAGTTTGTTTAAACTGTCTCTACAAGTGACTGTAAGTTATGATTAATGGTTTTCAGTTCAACAAACCAGTGGACTCTACATAACAAGTAGGATCACTGAATACCAAATACGTACACCAAGTATAATTAATGCCAAGTGACCATCACTATGATGTTTGATGAATAAAGTTCTGTGATTAGTAAAAAAAAAAACCAAAAGACTTAAGAAGAGTCCTTTATCGGATGGTTTTCCAACTTGAAGAAAAACATTTGGGCAAAATTCCACAAAAATGATATTCAAATCACAAATGATTGTTGTAAATAGTTTGTTATGGATAGAACAGTAAGTAGTTTCTTATGTGTTTGCTTGGTGCAAACGTGTTAACAAAATCCAGATTTTGATGTTTATGTTAATGATGAAGAAATAGAAAAAAATATACAATTTATAATTTATGTTTGTAGACAATCCTAAGCACTTCTGCACAGTGAAAATCTAGGCCATTGGGGAAATTTTGCAATAAAATATGTATATGGGAAAGTGGCTTTAACATAATCGATTTATGGCGATTTTCTAAGGAAGGTGGGAGCCTGTCCAAATTTGTATTCCTAGAATAGTGGCCTTGTTACAACTGAGGACAGATCTAGGAGTCATTGTAGATTATTCTTGGCCGGCAATGGCTCACTGAGCTCTCACAGGGAAGCCAGAAGGAGGAAATGAAATGGGAAGCTTTATCCCCCTGCAGTAAAAGACAACGTTTCTATGGGATATTATTTGTAATTCTGGTCACCAAACTGCAATAAAGAAATAACAGAACTCTGGAAGGTCTAGACAGGGAAGCTGACATGGTCAAAAGAAAACAGAATCTTCCCTATGTGAATAAGGGGACTTAAAAATATTAATCACATTACAAAAAGATAAAAAGAGAACACAGGTTTGCACAGCTATACTCAATGTATTCATTAATACATCAGTGTCAATTGTCTGAGTATCCTTAATGCTGTGCTGGAGAGTTCTTTCCTCAACCCTCTACGAATCAAAAATTCATCTATGTTTGATGAAGGCAAATACTGCTATCCAACTCTCAAAGGATATAAAGCTTAGGAGAATAACAAAATATTATATGCCTGAGGCAATATTTGAAGATAAAAACCACAAAGAGAAGCAAAATATAATAAGTTCATGTTTGGTAAACAGAAGTGTAAATATCTTAATTAAAGTGAATTAAACAAGTAGGAGGAAGGACAGAGATGTTTTAAGAGCCTGTTGACTGGAAAAGCCATGAGGTTTTTCTTGACCTCAATTCACGGTGAGTTATTGCATGTTCAATCAGATGTGAAGTGTGACACATGACAATACTACTTTGACTTCAGAATGAACGGTTAGAAATAAGATATCCACGCCAAGGGAAATAATAGCCCTACTGTATTTTACATGGGCGAGGATTGCAATGGTCTGGAAAAAACGTCAGACAGACGACTGGCTATAAAGCAACAATAACAACAACAACAACAAAACCCATATATGAACATTAATTAAGACTCAAAATTTTACTCATACCCGTTAAACAATGGTCTCTATAGAATGTGTAAATAAAAACAACAAGGGGATACGTTGGATTATTAGGAAAACAGACCTGGTTCTAGAACTTCTGGCGGTTCCTTGAACTTAAGTGACGCTTATGTAATCATGTAATAATTTTAGGATTTTCATCAAAAGGTTGCATCTATAAACCTGGGGTACTGGGAAGACTCTTAAAATCACAAAACACTGCACAATGATAACATGAAATTCATTATAGTAATGGTATTTCTAAGAATATGGAATAACATTCTTTCTTTGTCACCTAGTATCAGTGTTCTCTGACTGAAGTGTGTCCCACACCATGCTTTTCTCTGTTTTCTCAGATTTTTGCTGGGGTGAAGATGTTCAGATGACTTCTGACTAGATTCATTTGTCCAGCCCTGACGTAGTTAAAAATAATTTTTAAAGGCGATACTATTAGAGAACTTGGTGTTGATGACACACGATTCCTGGGTTTTTATAGGAAACAGAGTTGAACAGCATCATCCCATTGCTCTGCGTTTCCCCTCAAACCTGGACCTCTGGGTGTATCTGAGTAGCGACAAATGCACTGGCCATGCAGCAGAAGGCAGCCAAGACTGACTTTCTCCTCCAGGTAACAGCTTTAAATGGGTCCACTCACATGAGAGTTCCATTAATCAAGGAACCTAACCTAGTGGTTTTATGGGAGATGCAGTGCTACCACCAAACAGTTAATAAGCAAGATCAAGCCACAGGTTGCCCACATCCATCATTCCAGGCTACATACTTTCAACACCATTACCTCTCTATTGTGTCATTATGTATTCATCCTAATTAGGCATTCAAACTCCAGCTCACACTCTTTCAGTTAAGTCTATAGAACAACAGAGAAATATTCTAAAATAGGTCATATAAAATATTCTAGAACAGTTTATATAAATATTCAAAAGCCTTCACTGGCATTTTGGTACTTATTGCAAAAAGTGTGAATAAACACACCACACACACACACACACACACACACACACACACAAAAAGTGTGAATAAACACACCACACACACACACACACACACACACACACACACACACACACACACCCCTCAGCCTAGGATTCAGGATCGTCTAGGATATACACAGTCTATTTCTCCCAATTATCTACCATCACGTACAGGCATTACATGTGTGACCTACACTAATTACTCCATTGTCTTAGTCCTAACTGTCTTATGGTTTTCATTTCAGCCTTTTCTCATGCTATTTGCTATAACCTGAACCTTTCTCACCACTTAATTTTTTTCCTAGCTTAAGCCTATCTATACTTGAAGACCTACATTAACAACTCTCTCTTTTATAACTTTATTTTGACTACAACTAATTTGTTGTGAGCCCTTCTGATTCTGAAACACCACTACTGTACAGAATACTTTCTGCTTTGTAGTGTAAGAATTCGCACAATTGTTTTGTTCTCATACTGTATTTCAAGCATACTGAGTTGGGACCAACTGATTTTACTTATCTGTATTCCCTTCAATCTGGATTTCTGACTTACGTATGCTAGGCAAATTGTATTGAGTATAAAATAAATAAATTGAAAAATAATATGTTAATACCAACATCATGATGAATATTCTAATATTCACCTATTATACTAAACACATGAAGTTTAACCTATTAAAGGAAAGCCTTTCTAGGAAAGTTATATAGATACTGATACGGGCTCTTTTCTTTTGACATTTGCTTCGTGTTTGTTTTTGCTTTTGCTGTGAATTTTTAAAATAGCATTCTCAACTTGGGAGACGTCATCTAGAGAACAAAGCCTTCCATCAGAACTGCCGTTCAGTCAACTATTATAAGCCTTTGTTGAGTGTCAGAAGGTCAAACAGCATATAAGACAAACCCAAGGAGATGGCACCACACCTGAATACAGGAACATTTAGAAATGCATTTCTACACTCAGCTACTGCTGGTTACACAAGAGAGAAAATACTTGCTTCGTTGGAGGTATATTTTTAAAGTGCTTATGAGGGTTTTAATGTGAATTTTCAATTGGTCAGGAGATTCCCAGTACTACTTTAAAAATATAGAAGTTACTATAAGAATAGAGATTTGCACAAACTATTTTTTTACCCTTGGGTTAAAGTGTCTCATTTTTATTATGCATTCTTTACTCAGAGCCTATAATAGTACTCAATGAAAAGGCATTTGGGACTTCCCTGGAGGTCCAGTGGTTAAGACTCTATGCTCTCAATGCAGGGGGCACAGGTTCGAGCCCTGGTCGGGGAACTAAGATCCCACATGCCACACGGCACGGCCAAAAAAAGAAAAGAAAAGACATTTGTAGCAAGGGCAGATAGATAATATTGGGTCATTCCAACAAAACCAGGCAGCTGATCTTCAGTTGGTAATTATACAAATTATCTATGAGGTATTAGAACTATCATTCTCAAGGCAAGGATTCAAAACATTTTTTCAGAAGGGGATACCTATTGGTCAAGGAAACTAGCAAGTTCTTAAATGCTATCGTGCCTTTAGCTTACCAAAATTTAGAAAACACCTGATTCTTGTTTGATTTTTTTTTTTTAGCTGGGCCTTGTTATCCAAACACTTAACTATTTCTTTAACTGGTTCAGAAAGTCAGTTTTTTAAAGAGAACTACTCGCAGCTATATATGGCCTTTAACTTCTAAGTCTATTTCCTCAGCTTTACGCATAATGGAACCCTTTTTCATCAAAGGTAAACCTGAATACAAGATCAGTCTGTCAATCAAGAAAGCAGATTTTTCTCTGAAAAAAGCATGGGTGAAGAAAAGATTTCCATCTATGTGTTCCTCCTTGTCTGTCCTGTTTCCTCATTCAAAGCAGTTCCCGAGTTAAAACCATAGTGACCTGTGCAACTCAGGTGGAAAATCACTGTGTATTAATCTCATCAAAGAAGTGTGAATGGTGCGGTGCAGGGCACGTGGCAAGGTGGATCCTGGGAGGGGAATGTCACAAGGCAAGGAGGTCAATGTTCTCCTTCACAGCGGTTCAATTTTCAAAAACGAAAGTAGGCTCGTCCTCTAGCTCTATACCTTCTTGGAAAATTCGTACCTAACCAGTGTATTTGGTAGTTTTATTGGATATAATATGGATTATATATAGGAATTAGTAAGAAAAATTATCCCAAATTTGGAATTAAGGTATAAGAAGAATGAGTGCGCTAAATCCCACTAAAAAATTCAACTTATTATAGATTACTGAATAGAACCCTGGTTCTATAAAGACAGGTGTTAATTTATAGAAGATTAATACATTTCCATCTAATACAAATAATGGCTCTGTTGTAGATTTATTGTCTTGTACAACACTAAATAATTTTGTACCTAACTTATTTTGACATTCTTTCTTTCACTGACCATATACAGTATTCTCTCAGATCTTTTATTTTTAGAACCAGCTGTAGCATCCTTCAGGCTTCTTTATTAATGAGTTAAATAAATCTTTGATAAATGCTCACCGCATATTTGTATAAGAATTTTTTTTAGTATATATTATTTGAAATGTATACTTGGGAAGTACATTATGAAAAGAGTTGTTCAGTGAAAATAGTTTACTACCATTTATTTACTGTTTCTTAAATCTTTTGCATTTTATCAAAAAATCTATCTTATACGGAGAAGAGATTGGTGGTTACCAGAGGGGAAGTGAGTGGGCTAAAATGCGTAAAGGGGTCAATTTTATGGTGATGGATAGAAACTAGACTTTCGGTGGTGAGTCCGCTGTAGCATACACAGAAGTCAAATTATAATGTTGTACATCTGAAATCTGTGTGATGTTATAAATCGATGTTACCTTAATAACAAAAACTAAAAAACAGTCTCTCTTTAAATAGAAAATTGAGTGGAGGATATTGAAAACTTAAAGGGAATTTAAAATACCAAGTTCTACTCGAGATACTTTCAGGAAGCATTTTACAGAGTTTTCATCTGCATGGAAAAATGCCATTACATAATAAATAGAAACAACAGAATAATATGATAATTTCAATAACCCCGCTGCAGAAAGAAAAAATGCAGCCTTTCAGAGCACTGTGATATAACAAAGGGCATTCTATTCATGTTACATGTTAGGAAAAGGCTGCCGTATGAAGCTTTCTGGTTTATTAACACGTGCATAAGGTTGAGAAACGTAATGTGAAGCCAGCGGTGAAGGTGGGTGGGTTGCGGGGATGACTGAAAGGATGGAGGCAGAGAAGGGGAAACGGAAGAGAAAAGAAGAGTGTGATGGATGAAGTAGAAACAGAGGGACCGAAGGAGGAGAAGAGCCCTTGTAAAATGTGTCAATTCACTTTACCTACAGTGGGAAAAGAGGACAAGGAATCCTTTAAATTGATTTTTTCTTCACTAGCTTAAATGACCAAGTTATGGCTAAGAGTTAAACTGGCCGAACGCTTCTAGGGCAGCACCAATCATCAGCCTTCCTCCCTGCAGTTTCTCCAGCCTCCACGGTGCCCCTGGACTGTACCCGGATTTTTCTCTGTGGCCTGCCCTTCTGAGCACGGGGGCCCTTCCCAGCCATCTCTGCCGCATCCAAGTGGAACTTCTCTCTGGTCCATTCTTTCAGATTTCTACTTTTGATGGCCAAACAACTAGCTAATCTACAAGCTATTTGATGCTTTATTAAGCTAAGTGCTCTGTAAGAAGTAATATGGAACTCTGTAGCCTCCCGGGGGTGGGGGGTGGGGGGGAAAGGCCTTCAATAGAATGAGGAATTTGAAAACTGGAACTTTAGGCACTTTGGCCAAGTCAAAGAAGAAAGAATTTATGTAAAGGGACGATCTGTCACTATACCTTCAAAATGACCTATTTACTCTTCATACAGAACCCGTTCTTAATAAGAAGTCCCGGGAACAAGCAGTTCGTGTGGGTTTATGATAATTTAAAACTTATACTTTACTGTCTGTTTTTCAGTTCAGCTATTTCAAAGATTATCTACAGCAAACTTTATAATGGGCAAGAGGGGGAGAGATTTGAATATAGAAATATTTGATTCCTTAAATCCATGGAATGAGGTATTGTTGAGATTTCTTACCATGCTAAGTACAGGAGCCCATTTGGCTTGAACTCAGAAAAAGAACAAAGACACGTGCATTTCGCCAATGACACTTAGACAAGCAATCAGATAGTAGATTAAAAGACTGCCACCGCTCACGGGTTTTCCGTGCTTTCATCAATTGCGGGAGCTAGCTAAGTTCTACTCAAATTAGCACTGATGTGTCAGAAAAGTTTTTGAAAAGTCGCACAGCTTTCAATCTCCTAGAACTCAAATCGAAAATAATCAAATTTCTAGTGTTCCCAAGGGATGAACACAGTGCACAAGCAATGAAAATCAGGTAAGTACCATAAAAATATTCAATTAGAGACTTTGCAACTGGATATACCTTATAATAATGTCTATTGCTATCTAGAAGAGGTGACAGTTACTTTGCTTGTCATTCCTAAGAAGGAAGAAATTGAGGGCCAGTGTACCAGCTTCTAAGTTCTTACTATATTTAGACAGCACACCTTGGAGCCATACGCCAGCAAGTTGGATACATACAAGTTAGAATTTAAGTTTGGTGGCGGTGAAAGGGAACAGAAGGTGGTTTATGAGATTTCTAGGACCTCTCTTTTCTATATTTACAATATTTCTGGTGTTTTTAATCTTTCTTAAATTAGAAAGAATACAGCTTTCAAAAAAGCTGAAGAATGTGAAATGTATATATTGATACAACAACAATTCAATGACTCAAGCCTATCTTCAAAAACATATAAACAACCAAGAATTACTACAACCTACACATTACCATGTACACAGTATTACATCACTGAGATTCTCCTTTATGAACCTACACATCCTGTCAGCATCTCACTGATGGAGCCACTGAACGTGAGCATTTGGCCATGAGGGTTATATTTTCACCACTACCACTCACTAACAATCATGAGTTTCTAGATATTACAATGGCATGGTGTTTTTAAAAGGATAATTTTTTAAAAATTCAGGATGATTCTCTTTTTCGGATGATGCCAGCATTTTGGCTATAGAATAAAAAAATGATCATCTATTGTATTTGAAGACAAAATAATACAATATAATTAAAAATAAGAAGGGCCAGAAATGTCCTAAGAGCTTCTCATGTTTTCTCACTTCTCCCAGCAACTTTATTACACCCATTTTACAGATCAGGATACTGAGGCTGAATGTTTTAGCAGTGTGCCCAAAGGCACTTTTGCTTATCATTTCTATGCCCTTTAACCCTGACCTAGTCCTAAATCAGACAACCATTAAACTACCTTAACCATTCCTTTGTCTCCTGTTTCCTAAACTGCCTAAAAAGCAAATACTATGAGAATTACAAAAACAAAAAACAAAAACAACAACAAAACACTCTGCAGAAAGCATCCATAAATATTCATTGAACACAATTAAAGTTAACAGATTCGCTGAAATGATTTAAGAAATTAATTCCTTAGCATTTACAAAAAACTTTTACATGACTTTTTAGCACTTTTTTTTCCATTTGGCATTAATAATCTTAAAATTATGTATCAATTTGTCAGGCATCTCAATTAGAGCAGCCAACAAAAGGGAATAACATATTTGCATGCATTCCTGAATGCTGTATACAAACAGCTGAAGAGTCTAGGAGCTGATTATAGAAGAGTGGGTATTATTTAGGCCTCTTCTTTCTATTTTGTTTCCTGTTGCCAAGACTTGAGACCTTTCACTACTGATTAACACTCTTTCCACCAAAGATTGGCAGGGAAGCTAAATCAATCCACTTTGGTGTGTGGACAGCTGTGGTGGGTGAAGCGGAGTTGATGGGAGAGGCAGGATTACAGAACTAAACATTTTGTGAAAACCAAGGAGGAAAGAGTGAATATTTGGGTTACTCGATAATCTGTGAATTCCTTTTATCCATGCTATGTCCTCTATTTCGAGCTACCTAAACAATAATGTCCTCATTTGCTTCTGTAAAGTTAACTTACTTATTTGTTGTTGGATGATGTAATAAAAGTCTCCATGATTACTGGTAAAATATAAGTTACTGTATCAGTGACTATAAAATAGAGCATAATAATGATTATTTTATAATAGTATTATATTATTATTATTTTATAATAATATAAAATAGAACAGAACCAGTGTAACAGAAATGACTGAGTTTTACTTTAGAAAAGCAGGACATGCACTGTAGCTAAATATATGTTTTAATTAGAAAATTTTAACCTATCAGGAATGCAGATGTTATAGAGTTTTTTACATTATACCCCTGAAGTTTGAATTCCTGCTGGGAAAATGCATCTATTTAGAAATAAAGAATAGTTAACATTAAAATGAGCATAAATAATCCATAGATTGCTTTAGTGAGTTCATTTAATGATATCCAAGAACTTGGACTCAGAAAGCTGTAGCAAGAGTCTCCTGGTGAAAAATATTGTTATCCTTCTTAATGTCCCAAGCATCCTTTTTCCATTCATAATTCTTTGTGCTTCTAATACACATAAATTTAGCACTATGCATTCATATTTTTAGCTTATCCCTCTCTTTAATTTATCTAAAATTTGTCCTCAATACAAAGGCATACAGGATGAGAAAAAATAATTAGTTTTTTCCTCAGCAACTGGCACTGTATGTGGATCACAATAGATGCTGGTTTAATATAAGACATGATGCAGCTTTTGAGAACCTCCCATACAGCTGGGGAAGTGTAGGTAGAGTTGAACAGTAGGATGATACTCTCTGTATCTCACAAAGCAGTGAATGATTATTTGCTGAAGAAATTTTGTTAATAACATGTGCCATAAGTATTCAGAGGAAGTAGATGGGTATGGACAAAATATTCCAGGAAGGTTCCAAGAAAATGCAGGATACAGAGATTGTGAAAATAGCTGCGTGGTAAGGCAAAGGAGAAACATTTTAGACAGAAGAACAGCCGGGATGAAAGTGCTGATATGAAGACAGGGTGTTTAGGGGACAGAATATTCGGTTAGAATTTGGTTGAAAAGGTTGCTTAATGCAGGGAAAATATAACCAAATGAAATGTTGGTGTCAGACTGAGGAAATAGCACAAAGCTAAAAGGTTAGTCCTGATTCTGAAGACAAATGCGAG
Source organism: Physeter macrocephalus (assembly GCF_002837175.3). Taxonomy (NCBI): domain Eukaryota; kingdom Metazoa; phylum Chordata; class Mammalia; order Artiodactyla; family Physeteridae; genus Physeter; species Physeter macrocephalus. The sequence continues at coordinate 8,934,201 of NC_041218.1, forward strand.
TTTTAACATTGTCTTCACTCCTCCAGCTCTGCTGTACCTCTCTTGAGGTTTAGTAAACATAACTGCAAACAGTATTCCAGGTCTATTCTCAACAATTAGTAAAACTATCAGCTCATTCTGCCAAAATTATCTTGAGCTTTTTGGATCCATCAAGAAATAGGACCTATGACTTAAGAAAATTAATCATTCCATGCCTTGTTTGCTGTCATGTTACTGATACTTTGTAACACATTCTTTTGCAAATAGATTGGATTATTTTTCTCTACATATTTCTTTATGCTTATTTCCTTTTCCTTTTGGTCAAAAATAGCTTTAAAAGTACTTTTAAAATTAAGGGTCTAACAGTTTGATTTTTTACCATCTAAAGAATTGTCAGATATCTGCAAACATGGAGATTCCATCTTAAACACATTCCTCCAGGCCACTACAAAAATGTTTATAATGGTTCTAACACTGACAGGTCCCTAAAGACTCCACTATTTAAATGTACATAATCTGGGGCAGGATTGGGGAAATCTTTCATCCCAGTCTCTCATTTTCATTTCTAAGTCTGTTTTATATCCAAGTCAAAACATTCAATCTAATTACAAATAATGTTTTCAAAAGCCTTGGCATGGAAACTTCTCAAAGATGTTGCAAAAGTCTAATCTATTTCTTGACTAGCCTCAAGTATCATCAGATCCAGTTGCAAGCCAGTTAACTTTTAAATTTCCACAGAATTAAACTTCTCTAGGATTACTTTTGTCATTTACTTTCAAGTTCTAACTACATTTACAATTATTATTTAGGTTCAATTCTGAATTAAACTTTCAATTATTCACTCTAATACTTTTTTCCTAAACCATTATTTCTACATGTTCCTATTAAGTTATTTTTTTATTTTTGAAATGATTTCAAACTTATAGAAAAACTGCAAGAATAGAAGGAAAAACTTCTCTTCCCTCCTGAATTACTTGAAAGTAAGTTGCCAACGTAATTTCCATCCTCTCCAAACAGTGTAATATTTAATTTCTACAAATAAGGATATTCTCCTATATAACCAGAATAACTTTCAAAATTAGATAATAACTTTCAAATTATCATTACAGTTACTAATCTCACTTAGATTTCACCAATTATGCCAATACTGTCCTTTACGGAAAAAGATCAAGTTCAGACTCTCATGTCACATTTAGTTTTTATGCATCATTAAATCTAATTCTTTCCTTGACACTTTTAAATCACCGACCAGGTTTTTGTAGAATGCCCATCAATTTGGGTCTCTCTCATGTTTCCTCACAATCAAATTCAGGTTATACATTTTGGCAGGAATATCACAGAAATGAACCTTCCTACATACAGGTGGTGCATGATATCAATTTGTCCCATTACTGATGATATTAACTTTGATCACTTGCCAGCCTTTTCTACTGTAAAGTTACTTTTTTTTCCCATTTCAATTAATAACTATTTTGGAGGAAGGCACATTTATATAATGTAAATATTCCATTCTCCCATCAAATTTTTACCCACCAGTTTTCGTATCCATTGCATTTCTTGGCAGAATTAATAATTGCTGCGATGCCTGCCATACTGTGATCTTTCCGATTCTCTCATTCCTTCTACCTAGCTTAGTTGCCCCTCTTCTGTAAGGAAAAGCTTTCTCTTCTCTTCCCTTCATTTATTTATTCATGTTTTTATTTATCACAAGAGAAACTCAAGGATTCTTACTTTAATATTAGAATCTGTTACTATCATTATTTTGATGTTCAAATCGCTTCAGATTTGGAAAACGGGATTCCGTTTAGACTAGCTCCTATGCACTTCTGACATGTCATCATCATTCTTGAGCACTTCCTTCCTTTCCGTCTGACACAAATAGATGTGTCAGACTCATCTTGTACTTTTCCTGTCTTAGCCCTGAAATTAGTCACTTTTTCTAAGAAGCTGTGATCCGTTAGGATCAAGATCCATTCAGGATGTTTTTGAGTAAATATAACTTTCCTTTAAAAAAAAAAAAAAAGATCCATTCAGGAACCAAGATCTAGATGCCTGGCGTGCTCAGTGCTATTGGCGTGTTGTTGCTTGCGGTCCTTCCGTTGGAAAGAGCTGCACATGCATTTATATCAATATGTATCTATACTCATCTATAAACATTGAAAACTGTAAAGTATATACCATAGTCTGTAAAGAGGAATCAGGAGTGATTCTGGTGTAATACCCTGAAATTCAAGTTGATGGCTTTATCTCACCTCTGGAAATCTAGGTTGACAATTTGTCCCTAGTGAGAGCTTTCATTAATGTTGTGGACAAGATTGATAAATATCCTATTAGATGGTGAGTTATTCTGTATGTCTTTTTCCCCATTAAACCAAGCATTATTTTTAATCTGAAATGATCCATATTTAAATATACTTTCTTCCATTCAATTGAATTGCAAATTCAAGACAAACACAACTTGAAAAGTCCACTGGCTACAAATGATACCCTTCCAAAAAGAAATTATTAATTCAGCAAAACTCCAAGGAAAATAAATACACAGTTCTGCAGCCAAGGTAAGCACACATACCGGATTGAGACTGCATGAAAAATATTCCTTTGTCAAAATTCTGCAATCTGATAAACACCAATTCTGTTAAAAGCTACATGGCTTGATATTTTTAACCAGTGCTTTCCTCAGTCAGAAATTAAGTTTTTGGAAAATCTCATGTTATATAAGCAGAATGAGAAGGAGCAGCTGAAGATTATCAGAACATCACTCTTATTGCCTCCTGGGTTACTCCCCCCACGAAATGGTCTGACACATATTAAGCAAGAGGTGTTGTAAAATAAAGACTCATAGCTACCTCTGGCATGGAAACTTGTATACATACGTACACGTTAGTGTCTAAGTGTGTGTGTGTGTTTTCTGTACACGTATGACCTAGATCCTTATAATGAATCTGTGTAATTGTTCCCATTTGTCATTATAATCCCTTGAGAATGGGAACCACTTCGTCTTTCAGGCACTCCACACACTTCCTTTCTCCATCCTGCCAGAAATTCTTCTCGTCTCTGTTAGATCTCCGGTTTTCTGAATCCTTGTCCTCTTTTCTAGATTCACTTCCTTCTTTGGAAGGGAACATCTCCTATTAGTTTCCTTGGCATGAAAGCAAAGGAGATAGATAATTGTATGACTGAGAATATTTGTGTTTATTCCACAACTGAGTTGTAACTGGCCAGATACAGCATTCTAGGTTAGAAATAGTTTCTCCTCAGAATTTTAAAGAAAGTATTCTATTGTCTTCTTGCTTCTGGTCTTGCTGTTGAGCAATACAAGGCCATTTTGATTTATGATCTTTTATATGTGATAAGGTTTTTGTTTATTTTTTTAGAGGAAGTTTGTGCTACCTTCATTTTATCCTGATCAGAAATTTCATAATTATGTGCCTTGATGTGAGTGTATTTTCATCCATTTGGCTAGACATTGTTCCTTGTCATTCTGAAAACATGTGGCCCTCAGGAAAAACATTCTACAAATATTTTATAGAAAAATTCATCCCTTCTATTTTCTCTTTCTAGAATTTTTATTATTTAATATTTGCCATCTCATTTTATTACCTTTCGTATTATGTTTTCTATCTCATTGTCTTTGTGTTTCATTTTCTGGGTGATTTCCTTCCTCAATTTTGTTCCTCAAAACTCATATTGAGTATTTTCAAATTTTCTGCATTATATTTTAAATTGATCTCCAAATGCCATTTATGAGAGCATTTTATTCTTGTTAATGGATAAATTACTTTGAGTTCAGTCTGAAAACATTACTATTTTTAAGCCTTTCTTCCCTCTGTATAGTCTCTATTTCTTACAAATTTTTCTTTTTTTCTCCACTTTTTTCTCCCTCTTTTATTCCTCTTTATTTTATTTTTTTCTTTTTTAAAAAATCAACGTGCAAGATTTCCTCAGATATCCATAAAGCTTTGTTTGGGGAAAATGAATTTTAGAATCTTTATGATTTTCCTCATTGGTGGTGAGATTTCTAATGCAACTGGGTACATAAATCCTATATTCTATGAAGAAGTCAGGGCTGGAGATAAAAAGAGCAGAGACATCAGTGTTTAGAAGCTATTTAAAGCTATGGAAGTAAATAAACTCGTCTTGGACAAAAATACAGATTAACAAAAGGGAGGTCTCACCAAACCTTCTTTTCAAATGAGCCACTCAGTAGGGTTTTCTATGCATTATGACCCACGGTGGTTTCTTTAAACTAATATGTGGCGTTTTGAACAAATTCACATTTAACTCTCCTACATATCTGCAAAATAATGAAGAGCTGTTCGTGCGTTTTAAGTGGTCCGTTTAAAGGCACTTAAAGGTCATAGAAAAAGGATATCAGAAATAGTTAAATCAAAAAACAACCACAATGAGAAAAATCATCTTTAAAAATAATAAATTACATTAATACTCATAAAATAGATTCCATTAATACTGACTAACATGGTGATTTCACATAACTTCAGATATGTAAAACTGCCTTTTATAATTGAGTACCTGAAAATAATCTAAGTTAAACAATCACTAATTATATTCTTGGGAGGAAGGAAAACAGCTGTATGGTATAATAACCAAAAAAACCCACCAAAATCACATTATATGAGTTACTGATTTATAGCAGATATCATTCCCAAAATTTGCTACAAGGTTTATTTCTATCTTTCATGTGATAGTCACTATAAAATTTAAATTCTATACAGCTAGAAAAAAAAATCACTTTCCTAATTATCATAAAATTACACTTAGGAATTCATCAAACCTTTAAAATTAAAACTTTGAAAAGGAAACAAAAGCTTTCTAGTAGAACTTTAACAGTAATGCTCAAAATGTGAACAATAACATTGTTCTATGCTTCAAACAATTCATAAAATCTCTCCCCTAAAAAGGTAAATATAGTGCAATAGAAGAAATGCCAATAAGATTACTTGCATTGTGTTTGAGAGAATCCGAAAAGTTTTAGAACAATGGTTATTTTTTAAGAAAAAATCGAATCCCAGCACCAGTATTTATTACTAGTAACCTACAATGTCATATGTTCCGTTCCCCATAGGTTGAACTTAAATAACTTTAAAAAAATCTTTTTCTGCTACCACCTGTATTGTTGGTATAGTAGTCTTCTACAGGAAGTTAGAGTATTCCCATGACATGCACTGCCTGCTTAGCAATAGAAAATGATCATACATATAGGAGTACAAAGTAGGTCAGATACCAGAAAAATTCTGCCTGCCTTAAGGGTTTACATACCATGTCAAAAGGCATTGGTTGGGCCTCAAATATATTAAACACTTTCTGAAACTGTCAATTGCAAACTTTTTCCTTTTCAACTAGAATAATGAAATCATGACCCTGAAGATGTTAGTAGGAGCCAAGACAAAATGATGGATTTGTAGCATGACATTTTAAAAGATGTGTGGGCACAGAACAGAACATGAAAATCGAATCACTATCATTTATAATCTGTAGCAACTTGCTACCATGGGAGAAATACTTTCCCAGGAAAGAGATAAAATATCAATTTATTTTAAAGTATACTTTGCAATTTCAGAGAGAAAATTCAAGCAAGGATTTATTTAAAAATCCAGAGAATAAGTATTTTTTGTACAGTTTTGTTGCTAATTGTGGGTATTCACATTAGAGTAGTTAATTCTAAGAAAAGACACTAACATGACCACACTTTCTTTATATGTGTCAGATTTAATGACATTTGGTTTGGCAGTAGGAAAATCTGGACTGTAAAATTATTATCTTTATTGCCTTCACAACACTTCTGGTTAGGAGGTATCACTCTAGGATCAAAAAGAGGAGTCCATCTGATTTTTTTCTAGCTGTTCAGAATTTAAATTTTATAGTGACAATCAAGTGAAAGATAGAAATAAACCCTGTAGCAACCTTTTTTTAACATGAACACACAGCAATACACGTGTAAAAGCATTCATGTTTCTAAATATACGTATCTAAAGGACACCATTGGCTCTTCACACCGCACAGTTATTCCATGGTACAGATTCATAGCAGAAACGCTTACAAGGGAGTTGTTGTGTATATAATAGTATCGTTTCTCAGTTGGAGTCTTTTGCTTGATGTAACAGCAGCACCTGAATTGTGTTTGCTGAGTAGAGAAAAGGGACAAACAAGAGCTATCATCATTCAGGCAGTAACAATACATTTATGTTAAGGCAATAATTTCTCCAACGTGAACTCTTATAAAGGCATTCAGCAATGCATAATCACTTCTCCCTCATGCCATTCACTTTGTTAGGCTCTGAATACACAAATCACCATAACAACATGGAAAATGAAGAAACACGATCACTTTGAGTTTTGTGTTTCAACCATCTCAGCACTTTTCCTGATTCAATACGTGCCCAATTGTTCCTACAAGTGAAATTGAGTGATTTTCACCATTATGCTGCTCTTTCTTCTTTAAAAGAACGTAGCAAAGTCTCTAGAGAGGTTTTTGTTTGTTTGTTTGTTTTTTCGGTACGCGGGCCTCTCACTGTTGTGGCCTCTCCCGTTGCGGAGCACAGGCTCCGGAGGCGCAGGCTCAGCGGCCATGGCACACGGGCCCAGCCGCTCCACTGCATGTGGAATCTTCCCGGACCGGGGCACGAACCCGTGTCCCCTGCATCGGCAGGCGGACTCTCAACCACTGCGCCACCAGGGAAGCCCTCTAGAGAGGTTTATGTATCCCCAGATTTTCTGAATCTACTCCCTTATTGCTTTTAGAAATTATTATTATTACAAAGCATGAATTTGATGAAAGCTATTTTGTTTGTAGCTTCTTTCTTCCTTAACAACCTTGAAATTTTTTCATTAGATTTCAAAGTGTTCTGTCTCATGACAGTAATATGCTGATCAGGTCAAGATATTCTGCCTAAACATGTTACCACATTGGCGGGCCCTACTCAGCCATTCTCTCTTTCTCTGCCTTCATTCTGACCTCTATATTGAATGATATTGAAATGCTAACTGCAGATCAGTGTCCTTCCTCTTACATTTGAATTAAGTTCTCTTGTTATACTATGAAGCGATTTCAAATTCCAACGTATTTTAAAGTGAATGACATTCCAAATTAAATGATTTATACTCATATACTACTTCAAAGGCTCTGGTCAAATTTCAATATTTCAACTACAATTATTGTTCAATTCTGATCTGGCGAAATCAAATTTCTCTTTTTTATGAATGTACTTAGTTTTTTCTTTTACCCTGATTTATGTGAGTTATGCTTTTCTCTCCTAACTAGACTGAGATTTCTAAAAGATAGAAACATTCATCAATGTATTTCCACAGAGCCCTGGAAATTTTCCTACAGAATGAAGGAAAAAAGAAGAGAGTGTGTGTGTGTGTGTGTGTGTGTGTGTGTGTGCGCGCGCGCGCGCAAGGAGAGGGGGGTTCACACATGAACTAATTCTTGACGGCTGCCTATTTCTCCCAGAATCCTATGAGTATGGCACCACACTCCGCAGAACCAAAGTCTCCTTTGGCTGTTCTCACCTGTTTGTGGTCCCTTCTGAGAATAGCGCGGAAATCTGAGAAAACAATTTTCCTTTTGATTTAGCCCATGAGGTTTTCTTATTAACATTTTAAAACTAAATTATCACTACCCAAATACAAACAGATCACAAAATGTGTTTGTAAATCAAAACCTAAATGACTTCTAAGAACAACAGCAGAACAACAGAGTCCCATCACTCTTCTGATTGCAGTTTCCCTGAAGAACCAAACTTAGTTAGGTAAGGAATGGTTAACGACAAACAAAGTGTTCTTGGTGGAATATTACTTGGAACTCAGGAAAAGAGAATGTGTTGAAATCAGAGAGAAGGATAAAATCAGCCATGGAATAGAGTAGAATACTCTAAAACCAAACTAACTTGAAACAAAAATAACTCAGACTAGATATCTACTTGCAGTTGTAAATAAAGACTAAATTGGAACAAGGGAAAAAGGAATTGAAACACAAGTACCCACCCATGCTCTTGTAAGGCAGATGTGCACTCAGTCCTCCACTGGGACAGAGGTTGTTTTTGCCATACGGTTGACAGGCTCAGATCAGTAGGACCACGTTTTGTAAAATACATTTTCCATGTGAACACGTGGTAGTAAGTGAAACTAAGTGTCCTGGGCAACTCATTCATTGAATAATTAAGTCTCAGCATGGATAATGCCAAACCTTTGAACTGACAAGCATTAAAAAATGAAAAGTTGACTCATCGGAACAAATAAACCCACAGAAGTTCAAATGTCATTGTAAATAAGATCTCTCTGTAAATATGGCCTTTTTCCTAGTCCCAGCCTCTGCCTTTTTGTTTTTTTTTCTTAAACTGAAGGAGCTGAGACCATTAAATATTAAATATGGCCCAAACATCAATACGGTAACTTTAATCTGGTATCAATATGAGCCATGTAGACTTTTATTTTGCCAGGAAAACTGAAAAATAGTTTTATAAATAAAAACTTTTCAACATTTTGCTTAATTGACATAAAATACACATTTTGAAAATAAATTTTATGTTTTTGATAATAAAACAATTTTTATATTACTTCAATTTATCAAATTTTCAGAGCTAAAGTGGTACTCCCTTTCTCTCTCACTCTCTTTTTGTTTTACTGAAAGTATCTCACCAAACAGAAATCACCTTAATAAATTGAATCTGTGTGTCCTTTGGTGGAGGACTATAGTTACCTTAAGCATTCAGAAGAAATATCACTTTTAGCCAAGATGATTAGAAATATCCTCATGAAAATCCTTCGAGGTGGACTGAACTAATAACCAAATTCAGTAAAGTCGCAGGATACAAAATTGACATACAAAAATCAGTTGTGTTTCTATACATTAGCAATAAACAGTCAAAAAGAGAAATTAAGAAAGCAATCCCACTTACAATAGAATCAAAAAAAATTTAGGAATTAATTTAACCAGAGGGGAGAAAGATCTCTACAATGAAAATTACAAGACACTGATGAAAATTGAAGAAGACACAAATAAATGGAAAGATATCCCACCTTCATGGACCAGAATAATTAATATTGTTAAAATGTCCAAACAACACAAAGCCAGATATCTACAGATTCAATACAATCCCTATCAAAATTCTAATGGTATTTTTCAACAGAAATAGAAAAATAATCTTAAATCTTCTATGGACTCACAAAAGCCCCAAAGCCCAAGCAATCCCAAGAAAGAAGAACATGTGCTGGAGAATTCACGCTTCCTGATTTCAAAGTATATTATGAAACTATAGTAATCAGAACAGTATGATACTGGCATAAAAACAAACACATAGATTAATGGAACAGAATTGAGAGTCCAAAAAGAACCCCATGAATAACAGTCAACTATTACTTGACAGGAGACAAGAATACTCAATAGGGAAAGGATGGTATCTTCAATAAAAAGTGTTGGGAAAACTGGATAGTCACATGCAAAAGGATGAAATTGGACCCTTATCTTACACCACTCACAAAAAAATTAAATTGACATGGATTAAAAACTTGAAACAGTAAAACTCCTAGAAGAATGCATAGTAAAAAATCTTGACATCAGTTTTGGCAATGATTTTTTGGATATGACACCTAAAGCACAAGCAACAAACGCAAAAATAAACAAGTAGAACTGTAACAAACTAAAAATCTTCTTCACAAGAAAGGAGATCATCAACAAAATGAGAAGGCAACCCACAGAATGGGAGAAAACATTTGCAAACCCTATATCTGATAAGGAGTTAATATCCAAATAAATAAGGAATTCACAAAACCCAACATCAAAGAACAAATAATATGATTTAAAACTGGGCAAAGGATCTGAATAGACACTTTACCAAAGAAGACAGGCAGATAAGTAACAGATATATGAAAAGATGTTCAACATCACTAATCAACAGAGAAATGCAAATCAAAACCACAAAGAGATAACTCCTCACATCGGTTGGAATATCTACTATCAAAAAGACAAATGTTGGTGAGGATGTAGAGAAAAGGGAACCATTGTGTACTGCTAGTGGGAATATAAATTGTTACAGCCACTATGGAAAACAGTATGAAGATATCTCAAAAAATTAAAAATAGAACTATCATATGACCCAGCAACCCCGCTGTGTATATTTCCGAATAAAATAAAAACAGGAGATTGAAGAGATATCTGCACCCCATGTTCATTGCAGCATTATTCAAAATAGCAAAGACAAGAAAATAACCTAAAGATGGATTCATTTGTCCAACTACAAATGAACGGATAAAGAAAAAGTGGTGTATACGATAGAATATTATTCAGTCTTGAAAAAGAAGGAAATCCTTCCATTTGCAACAACATGGATAAACCCGGAGGACATTATGCTAAGTGAAATAAGTCAGATACAGAAAGACAAATGCTACATTTTCTCACTAATGTGTAGAACCTAAAATAATCAAGCTAACAGGAGCATAGAATGAAATGGTGGCTGCCAGGGGCTGGGGAAAGGTAGAAATGGGGAGATGCTGGTCAAAAGATATAAACCTCCAGTTATACAAGCAGTAAGTTCAAGGGATCCAATGTACAGCATGGTGACTACAGTTAACAATACTGTATCGTATACGTGAAAGTTGCTAAGAGTAAATCTTAAATGTTCTCACCATAAAAAAGTAACTATGAGAAGCAATAGGTGAGTTAACTAATCTTATTGTGGTAATAAGATTAAAAAATATACATTTCTGTATAATTTCAATAATTTAAAAATATATATATCATCTTAAATTTATGCAATATGTCAATTATATCTCAATAAAACTATATAAAAAAAGAACTCTCTGCATCAGGAGAATTATGTATTAGACAAGCAAGTTCTCTAATGCTGGCTTTTATCAAACATAGGGTAGGCTTTCCAGGAGTACTCTGAGGTGATCTACAGATGGACTAGATGATGAACAAAAGTCCATTCAAAAAAATGATGTCAAAGAACACAGTATTCAACTTGAAAGCCCTCCCACTGGTCAAATTTGAGAAAATCTTGAGGAAAAAAAATATCGACAGTAATACACTATAACCCAGAGGATAATGGAAGAATCCAGGAGTCCATATTGATAGCGAGAAGAGAAAGCTCTTCCTTACAATAATATTCCAGGTAATAAATGTAGAAGGAATGATGGAAATTAATATTGCCATTTGGCAAGCATCACAGTGATAAAAATCACCCCAATGCATGCTAAAATTAATAGACAAATGTTAGATGAAAAAGTATAATGAGAAACAGGATACTGACACAGTCTTAAAAGTATTTTCCCACTATGTACTTATTATAAAAGGAAACAACAGTAACTTTAAAGTAGAGAAATCACTTCAAGTGATCAATGTTAATGTTACCAGAAATGAGACACAGCAGTAGCTTGTGCCTCCTGATACGCTGCACTGACTGACAAGGACGTGGCATCATTTGCCAAAAATGCATAAACTGAGGAAATTGTGGACAAATTCAAAATGAGCGACACTCTAAAAACTAACTGGCCAATGCTCTTCATGATTATGAAAGACAAAGAAAGCTTGAGGAACTGTCCAAATTAAAAGAGACATGGCAGCTAAATGCAGTGTGTAGTCCTGGTCCAGAAAAAAGACATTGATAGCTCAAGTGATGAACTTTGCAAAAGGTCTATAAATGAAAGTGGTATATCAATGTTAATTTCTGGATAGTGATCAATGTAATGTCATTATATAACGTGATGACATTTGGAGAATCTAGGTGAAGGCTATATGGGAATTTTGTATTATTCTTGTTAACTGTTATGTTAAGTCTGAAAGAATTTTGAAATGAAAAGTTAAAAAAGAATAAAGATATTTCCAAAAAGCAAACAAACAAACAAAAAAGGTGGTGCTAGCTATAATGAGTAGCACACAAGAAGAAACTCCAGGAATCAGTGGCACCAAAAATGTAAAATGTGTGCTTGGGAGAATGAGGCTGCAACAGCTATATGGTCCAGACTGTTGGTTCTTCAATTATAAACTCAGGAATTTGCTTCTGTTTCCCAAAGGAGAGCCACCGAGAGCTACTTAGCTGGCTAATGACATGGTTTAGAAGAGTTTTGTGAGCTTGAGCAGTATAGTGAATAAGGAATGGATTGGATAGGTCAGATTAAGGCCAGTTAGGAAGCCTCAATTATCTATACATAACTAGACGTTAGGCGGCACTATAAATGCCTAAACTAGGGTGATGGTAGAATAGCAAAAAAAAAAAAAAAAAAAGGGAGAGATTAAAATCATGAGGAAAAAGTGATTTGATGACATACACCATTTTATTTAAGAAGTCCACAGTAGGCATTGTTATGCATTGACCAGATACGCCTCCATGAGTGAAGGGCTTATTTCCCCTTTGGAATTTCCATGGTGAAAGAAAGTCACTGTGTCCAAGATCACTTCCCTTTCCCTGGGGAAACTGCATCCAATAACTGTCAAAGCGGAATAGCAAGCCCCAATCCCATCTTCCCATTTTCAGGCCAGTACTGAAGGACCATCCTAGATTTCAGGTACTAATGAGGTCAGCTGGAAGCTTTATTAAGAGTACACAGCAGCACAACTTCTCTCTCTTCCCCATCCTCCCTCCTTTTCCTTCTCTTCTGTTCCATAGGTAGTGATCCCAAGAGCACCCCTAGTCAGGCTCTACATGTTCATCTCCATCTCAGAGTCAAAGTGAATCAATAACATAATCAAGAAAGATGCTGAAGATTCAAGCTTGGGTGAAAAGAGACCCGTGTTACCACACACCACCAAGCTGGCAGACATGAAAAAGTGTGTGAGAAAGGAATACGGACAGGAAAAAATGAAGAGTGGATTTTAGAACGCTAAAATTGAGGAGATTGTGGGGTGGCAATATCCAGCAGGTAGCTGGAATACACAGGGCTCAAATTTGGGAGCAAGTTCGTAATAATGGATACAAACTTTACTCGTTTCCACATAGAGAAAATAGTTCAACTCCTATTTTGAGTACTGCTGTTGCTGCCGTTGCTTCTATTATCCTGTTAGGTAATCCAAATAGCCTAAGATCTATTATATGATTCCTGTAAGATTTCTTTAAACAAAATTTTCTTGGGTCTGCGTATTAGTCATGTGTTCAAACGGTCCAGCTGAGGATTCAGATTAGCATCTTGGGCAAGTTCTGAGCAATGTTAAACCATTTCATCTGCTCAAAGATACAAGGACTGCTTCTTTTTACGGCTTCCAATGAGACAAGAAATACCTCCCACCCAGATAAGTCATTTTAGTCAGGGACAATATAGAAGTTAGCGAAGCCCTGAATCTTAACAAGTAAGAAGTTCAAGCCTTTCAAAGAGAATCAGGCTATCAGGGCTCAAACAGACGCTTTGGGAGTAATTTAATTTTTTCTGCCTCTGTGAAGAATGGAACCTCAGTGGTGCCTGTGATCTGAAAATAAGAGAGAAAGCGTATCCCAATCTATATGTAAAAATAATACCTTGTTTTCTTACTCTGAGCACTTACCAAAAGCCACTTTTGTAAAGATTTTCTTTCTCTGGTAACTCAAATTTCGGAATTCAAAAATGTTACATTCCACATTAAAGTTTTATTCATTTTAGGTGACCATGAATTTTAATCACACACACTTAAAGATATTTTCTCATATGGGAGCCTTAACAGTAGGTACATTGAAAAGTGAACCGAGAGGATATATTTTCATTCATTCATTTACTCATTTTCTCAAATACTAATTGAACTAAACTCTAAATCACAGAATTTTAGCATGTGAGAGAACGTTAGTGAAAAACCTGAGGCCTTGGTAAAAAGATAGCATCATGGGAATTCGGGCAAGACAAAATTCGTTGAGTGCCTTCAATGTGCCTGCCATTGTACTATGCGAGGCTTTTTTTTTTTAAGACATTTTTTGTTGTTGTTTTGATGTGGACCATTTTTAAAGTCTTTATTGAATTTGTTACAATATTGCTTCTGTTTTATGTTTTGGTTTTTTGGCCACGAGGCATGTGGGATCTTAACTCCCAGACCAGGAATCGAACCTGCGTCCCCTAAATTGGAAGGCAAAGTCTTAACCACTGGACTGCCAGGGAAGTCCCTATGCTAGGTTCTTTAACAAGAGGTTTTCTTGAATTCTTATCATTCCTCAATTGTTATAGGATGGTTGTAACTTTCTTATAACCAACCTACAGTTACCAGTAGTATTAAACAATGAAATTGAGACCAAAAGAGGCTGAGTACGGCAAACGTCCCATTGGTAAGTACCTTTTCACTTGTCTCTGTTACCTTTCCATGAATGTATTACCTAAAACACTCAATAAGTTAGTTACTTCAGCATTAGTACTATGAGAAGCACACACGTTTCAACTTATTTCCATGATAATATCATCACAGTCACTTTACATCTGTTTTCAAACGCCTTCAAGGAAGACAGAATAAGGCAAGAATGATTTCTCCATTTTAGATTAATTTGGAAATTTGTCAAATTAGTCCACGCTGAGTAACAATCGCAATTCATCCTAATCTGTATTAGCTTGATTACACCACTTACTTAATCTCAGAGTATTCAAAAATATCAATAGGGATCATGATGTCAAATGTTTTCATTTTCATTTGTTTAACTTTTACTACAAAAATACAGCTTCATCATGCAGGGATAAAAGTGGAAACAATGAGTGCTAATTAATGCATTTCCTAATAACAAACACTTTTAAAATAACTCGCAATCTGTTAACCCAAACCAACCTTTGAAAAACAGATGAATACTCAAAGTATGCTTTGGAACATTTTCACAAGATTTAAACATTTTTCGGGCATTTATTAACTTATTTTATACCTAACATTGGCATCTAAAGACCAGCGTGGCATTTAAGTACTTAGTTATTGGTTTTGCTAAGCATCAAAACTGTAGTTTGGATTTATTGAATTCCTTGAGCTCTTTCTATACGCCAGGGTCCTTGTCAAGAGCTTAACAAATATTATCTAACATAATTACCAACAATAATCCTCTGACAGATAACATCATGCCTGTTATATGACTCTGAAACCTAAAATGTTGTAGCAACTGGCTCCAAACCCCACATCTTGTGAGTGAAAATATACCTCAGGCCATTTGACCTCAATGCCCTAGCTCTGAACAAGAGATTCTAGGAATTTGCTCCTTATTTCTCAGCGAGACATTTGCAACGTGTTTAGTAAAAAAATTAGTATACAGTATGGTTAGACTCACTTGGAGAGGGTGGCTCCTCAACCAGCAGTATCAGCAACACTGAAAACTTGTTAGAAAACCAAACTCTCCTGCTTCCCCATCCTATCCAATCAGAACCTCTGGGGGCGGGGCCTTGCAATCTGTTTCAACAAGCTCTCCAGATGACTCCAATCACCCTATACTAGGAGAATCAGAGCAGTAAAAAAGTTATTTACTCTTTAAAACCTATTTTCCTTTCTTTGCATATCACAATAAGTAGAGAAAGAAAGCTTAAAGGAGTTTTTCTCCAATAAGGTTATTCTCTGCAGTTCCTTCAGTGATAGATACAAACTTATTTATACACAATAATTGCTAACTGCCAACTGCCAGTAAAACAAGTCATAATAATGTTCTAGCATAGACCAAAGATCTCTTTAAAAACTATTTCATTAAAAAATCACAACCCTAAGAGGTACAGAAAATATTTTTTTAAAAAAGAACTAGTCAAGATTTTTTAAATGAACTCTAAATATCTAAATGTTTTGGTAAAATTATATATATGTGTGTGTGTGTGTGTGTGTACAAAACTATAACTACATACATATTTTTTTAGTGAGCCAGGTTTTGTACACAGGTTTTGTTCACAGTTGATAGTTGGCCAAGGATATTGTTTAGTAGCTTTAATACTTGCCCAAAAGAAGTATTAAAATGTAAACCTCTTATTCCTATGCATGGTTTCTCTATTTGAAAGAAAAAAAGGTAAGTATTTATGAAAAACTTGTTGCCTCTGCTGATGATTAACTTTACTGAAGATGGCGGTTTGAACTAACAAATTAATTCAAAAATCCAAGTTAAGTATAATCATAATGGGAAATTTCAAGCACTTTGTTATGTATAGGTATTTGGCAGATAGCTAACATCGCCCCTGATACTGAAACAAATGTCACAGTGAGTTGGAGTTCCAGGTCAACTCCCATACTTATTGATGGCACTTTACAGGATAATTGAGGAAGCCCGATGCTTGCATCCTCTTTTCAGAACCACTTTCATCACTCTATGAATTAAATTAACAGTATTCACTCTCATAACTACATAGAAGCGATTCAAAACAGTGTGAAAGCTTTTGCCTAGAATAGTATGTTTTTGTGGCAAAAGGTTAATTTCACTATATTCACTCCATTAGAATTCAAAGAGGGCTATTTCACTCAGATATTGAAACACAAGGATATTGTTTAGTAGCTTTAATACTGCCCAAAAGAAGTATTAAAATGTAAACCTCTTATTCCTATGCATGGTTTCTCTATTTGAAAGAAAAAAAGGTAAGTATTTATGAAAAACTTGTTGCCTCTGCTGATGATTAACTTTACTGAAGATGGCGGTTTGAACTAACAAATTAATTCAAAAATCCAAGTTAAGTATAATCATAATGGGAAATTTCAAGCACTTTGTTATGTATAGGTATTTGGCAGATAGCTAACATCGCCCCTGATACTGAAACAAATGTCACAGTGAGTTGGAGTTCCAGGTCAACTCCCATACTTATTGATGGCACTTTACAGGATAATTGAGGAAGCCCGATGCTTGCATCCTCTTTTCAGAACCACTTTCATCACTCTATGAATTAAATTAACAGTATTCACTCTCATAACTACAGAGAAGCGATTCAAAACAGTGTGAAAGCTTTTGCCTAGAATAGTATGTTTTTTGTGGCAAAAGGTTAATTTCACTATATTCACTCCATTAGAATTGAAAGAGGGCTATTTCACTCAGATATTGAAACACATGAATTGGGACTGCCAAATGCAAATTCCACTAAAATTAAATGCCTACTTAAAAAGAATTGTGCTTGCATTTCAAAGCATTACATTTAGCTCATGGGATGCACAATTGCCAGAATATAATACTGATTTATAGGATTTCCACTGCCAGGAAACATTGGGGAAAATGGAAGAACCAGAGGGATTTAAAAGAAATCTGGTCTTTCGCAAAGAAAAAAAAAATATTAGGGCTAGAAAGCTTATAAAAATAAACTTAATGAGGCTGTGGAACTATTTCAATCAACCACATTATTGAGAGAAGTGAGAAATCCTGACCTTGGAGGGCAGGTGCCTTTCTTTCTTTTATTATTACCTTGTCTTTTCAAAGACAGGATGCATTAGCTTGCTGAAAGGACAACTTCTTACCATGATGTCTAAACCAGAAGTCATCTTCATAGGAGGATAGCATGATGTGGAAAGAAGAACAAGAAGAAAGAGAGGAGAGAATAAAAAAGAAGGGAAAGGGCTTCCCTGGTGGCACAGTGGTCAGGGATCCGCCTGCCAATGCCGGGGAGCGAAGGGCCCGCGACAAAAAAAAAAAAAAAAAAAAAAAAAAGAAGGGAAAGAGTAAAGGAGAAAAGGAAAAGGGGAAAAAGTCAAGGAAATGGAAGGTAAAGCAGATTGAGTAATCTGAAAAGGTAATGAAAATGAGGGAGAGGAAAAACAAAAAGAAAACTTGAACCGGCCAAGAACAAAACGCCTTTATTTGCATGTATAGTTTTCTAAATGGCTCATGATTCCTCATTTAATTTGGTAAAACTGAATGAACCTGAAAGTAAACTGCTTCCGAGTAGGCCCTATTTACCGTGGGTATTCATAACATTAAAAAAATATATTCTTCTGTATTAATTTTGTTTTTAGCTGTTAACCAGTTACTGCATTTCCTTTCCCAGCCCTTGTGGCTGGTTGAGAACAGATTTGTTCTGGCAAACTTGAAAAGTGTACCCTTAGTCAACTGAAAAGAAAAAACGAAAAAGCACAGCCTGCAAGTTGAGAATTATGTCTTATCTGGTGGACAAAGCTGAGGACTTAAGCCCGGAAGACCGCTCCAAAGAGGTAAGGGAGGAGCCAGGATATAGACGAGTTTTGCAACAGAGACCAGGTAGTTGGAGTATCAAAAGATTACTGTCAATGAAAGAAAACCAAACATCTCACGTAAATGAATTTAGCGCTTTTCTGTGTGTGGGCAGATGCAAGAATCTGGGCTCACTGAAATCATTCCTATGGTATATGTACCTTAACTATCCAGGGTCAGTACCCTGCTTTTCTCCACCCTGAATCCCCTCAGGGTACACAGCTAGGGGCAGCTGCAGTGGCTGCTGGCTTGATGGCCACAGCATCCTTTGTTTACTGATATGACAGGCGACATTTTTCATCCACAGCCTTCACAATCAGAGCTCTAGTGAGGACATCTGCAACAAGCTGAGGGGCAGCGCACTTGTCTGCCAACTTACCAAAGGAGAAACAATGAAGTTGGTGTGCGCACCCCACATACCCTGCTTTTTCTGCAAAGAGAAAATTCAAATATGAAACAAAAAGAGCGTAGAGTTTGGGGGATACTTATGGGGGTCGGAGGTAGGGGGGGGATTCAGGAAGCAATTCATTAATGCATTGATAATTCTTGCTTTGTGTCAATAACTGCATTTGTTCTCTTTTGCTTTTTGTCCGTGGTCTCCAAAATTTTGTACTTTCTCTCAAGGACAGACTGCAGGATATGCCGAATTTCCTGAAGCAGAGGGTTGGGAAAAATACACTGACACTGACCCTCTACCTATAGATCAAAGGGTAAATACAATTTCAGAGCTAATCAAAAGCAAGAAATGAAGGTATTATTTCCTAGCCTTCAGAATCCCACCTCAGTTCAATAAGCTCTCTCAACAGAAGAAAAAAAAAAAGGTAAAGCCCTTTCTAAAAACTTTTGTCTCAAAAATGATTATTAACTAATAACTGTAAACTAGAAGGTGGAAATAGATGGTTGAAGGTCTTGAGGTCTTGTATTGTGACAGCTTCTCAGTCTCTTATTTCAAGTGGGTAATTATCAAATAAAACTATCAATGTACATGGTTTTAGCAGTGTACTTTTAATATCCTGGCTCAACAGTGAAGCTGAATTAACCATTAGCAACTTATTTTCTATATCTGTATTTTTTTTCTCTTTCTGCAGCCTAGGCAAAAATCCCTGGATACACGTAGATAATAACAAACAAATATCAAACACATAAAACTTAAACGAGACCAAATAATTGGAAATAGGCATGTATTTTCAATTGTTGTTAATCCAAACATAGAGGTAGAGAGCTGTCTTTTCTTCTCTGGACCTTTTGACATCTGCAGCGACACATTCTGCATTTTACCCTGTCAGCTGTGATACTGGAAATGAAATGCTGTGTCTGATCAGAAGCATCAAGCATGAAGCCAAGCAGAAGATACATAAGTATCTTATGGTCCATTGCCCATGGTGATTGAGATAGTGGCATCTACAAGGAGAGATCTGACACACAACATCATCTTTCATTTTCAGTCTCTCTCTCTCTCTCTCTCTCTCACACACACACACACACACACCAGTACACACACGCACAAAGAAATAGCCTTCTATCTGGTGGCTACTAATTGACTACCAGAGCAGTAGGCCTTGAAAGAGTGCTAAACAGGAGCAGGACTGAAAATTTCTCCCACTTTGAACTGATCTAGGATAACTTCTTAGCGTTTCATCAGTGTAAGTAGCTTCAAAAAGGGGGGGTGGTTAAAGTTTATGTGAAAATGTGATAGTACACATAACACCATCTCACATCTCATGTACTTTAAGCATGCATTTTGTTCCATTCTATCCTAAATGAGTATGTAGAATATAATAATGTGTTGTTATAGCTCACACATTTTTTGAATACACCTTATTGAAATTAGCTCTAAATTGTGTTTTTATTTTCTTCTCTCTATACCAGGGTGAGTGAACTAAAAAGAAAGCCTGTGGGCCAAATCCAGCCTATCACCTATTTTTGGATGGTCCAGGAGCAAAAAATGGGCTTTACATTTTTAAATGGTAGGGAAAATCAAACGAAGAATGATGTTACACAACAGGTGAAAATTATATGAAATTTAACTTCCAGTGTCCAGTAGTAAAGATTTACTGAAACACAACCATGCTCACTGGCTTACATATTGGCTGTCTGCTTTCATGGTATAATGACAGAACTAGTAACTGTGACAGAGATCATATATGTCCTGCAAATCGTAAAATATTAACTGTCTGGCCCTTTTCAAAAAAAATTGCCAACTCTTGATTTATACCGTGTCCATCTACATCAGTTGAAGTAGAAATAGTAAAGTCTAGTAGTTTTGATTTAAGCCCTTTTCAGGCATATTCTCTCCCAAAAGTTAATTCTTAACTCAATAATTTATGCAACTATAACACTTCCCTGGCTCTTCCTCCACCCCCAACTTCTGCTGAAATAATAATTTCTATTATATTCTAAGCCAGAACACAAAATTGCTTATTCAACAATGAAACTGAAATATGCCTTTGAGATTAAAAAAAAAGTAGAAAACAATACAAGTGAGGAATATAAGATTTTAGTTACATAAGCCACAGTAGAGTTTCAGTGGGCTAGATTTCACACCAAGTTACATTCCTATACAAGTGGTTTAATCCAGTTGGCAGCAGCCTTTGATCTGGAAATGGGGATAATTTATGTAAGTGTTTGTCATCTGAAAATGGGAAGATAAGATATATCAAAGGAAAGAGTCTACGTTTTACTAGTTTAGCCATATACAGGGACTCTTTTGCCAACATTCTCATCTATTTTCCTATCACAGAATTTACACGAATAAATCAGAAATAGCTTTGAATTACCATAATTTGTGTACATCTTATCTCTTCCAATAAATTATAACTTTGTGAGAATGGGCATAATATACTAGGTAACCCCGTACTTCTAGATGATCGATGAATATTTATGAAATGAAAATGTCCTCATTGTAGATTTCTCCACCATCCTGGAAGACTGGTTACTGCCTGTCATTACATGTGCTCCCCCTCCCATAACAGCTGTCCATCCAAGGACTACATTTTCTGGCTGGCTTGAATAAACATGGAGCCTTGTGTTCTCCGCAAGCAAATGTGAGCAGAAGTGAAGAGTGTAATTTCTAAGTTAAGGAGCTTAAAATGCAGTTGTGCCTTCCCTTTCTCTCTTTCTCCAAATTCACTGACTGAATGCAGAGGACTCCGGGGTCCTGCAGTGGGATGGGGGCCAATGCAAGAAAGGAATTTGGTCCCCGAATTACCGTAATGAAGGCCACTTGCCAACCAGGTACACCTCCTTTGGACTGTGCTGTGATTAAGAAGCAAATCCCCTTGTACAATCCACTGTCATTCAGGGATTTATTTGTTATAGCAGCTTGCATGACCCTAACCCAGAACAGTTGCCAATATATCCTTGTTGCTAAATGTAAAGGCTATAAGTCCTATCTCTGTTAACTTGTCCACAGTATTACTACTATTCATCACTTGCTCCCTTTTGAAATTCCTCTTACCTTTGCCTTCTGGACTAGAACCATGCTATACAACACTCCCTGTTCCCCTTTAACCTTTCTGGCTTCTCCTTTGCATCCTTCTTGGGCAGCTCTTCTTCTGTTTCAAAGTTCATATACTCCAAAAACTCTGTCCTAAGCCCTTTTCTTTTCTAGGGCAATCTGACCACTCCAAACCTCTGGAAGAAGCCTTACTTTAACAGCTAGGACCTTCACCTGGAGGAAGGTGCCATTTTATGACTTAGGTTAAACTATCTTAAACACACAGGAAACATATGAAAATGTCACACCTTCCTAATGTGATTTATATTTCACTGTTCTCTTTTGAAATCTTCCTGTAAGGATTCAGTCATATAGAGATTTCAGCAAACATGGTCATTTTTTTTCCGTTTTACAAATGCATCTTTTTTGGCACCCTCAAATCATTATACCTAGTAGGTCTTACTTTTACCCTATGCATAATCTACGAGAACCAGAAATCTTCATTCCTTCAACAAATAATTATTAAGAATTTATGAGTCAATACTGCCCCAAGTGTTATAGAGATACAGTGAAGAGGAAAGTCAGTATTCTTGCTTTGATGGAGCTTGTTTCAAGTAGAAGAAAACAGATGATAGACACATACAATAATTTCAGACGAGACAAAGGCTATGAAAACTATAACTTGTAATCATGGGAATACATGGGGAAAATGTAATCATAGGGCAAGGACAAGTTTAAGAAACAGTAACACACTCTCTAAGGACACAAACTGAGTTGATAACTGAATGGTGAGAAGGAGCCGGCCATATCTCATGCTTTTGGATTCACTTTTGCAAAACACAGAGGTTGGAATAGATAAGCATTCCTGTTTTATTTGGGTCTAGAAAATCAATAGGAAAATCAGTAGACCTTTAGAACTTTCACCAGTTGCATATCCAAAACACAAATTAACTTTAGTCAAACTCTCAAGGCTACCCTTCTATTTTTTACTGTGAGTAAATTTTATTCACACTTCTGCTTTCACGCTATTGTATAATTTATCTTTCCTTATTTATTTTCCCAAATAGACTAAAGGCTACTTGAAAGGTTGGACTTTTTCTTATTTATTTGTGGGTGTTCAGAGATGAACATGTAATGCCTATTCAATTAATATATATTTAATGAAGTAGTAAGTTGAGAGTTAATTATGTATGTCTCTTCTGCAAGATGAAGACTAACCAGGTACCCTTCTAACTCTTTTTATAATGTGTTCCCAAGGGTCAAGTTAGAATCACAGTGCCTTAGATATTTACTTAGAAGAAACTCTAAAGACCATGTTTTCTAGCATTATTACTTTATAGATAAGGAAACTAGTAACCAGGGGATTTCCAAAATGCTCATGTTTTTGCAATATAGAGAGTCATAAGAGTGTATGTAGGGCCATGGAGAGTTAAGACATGTAACCCAACATCAAATGATGAAGTCATTTCAATTCTTGGAGTCTTTTTTGCTAGGAACAGAACTAGCTTTCCTGGTCCCATTTGAAAGGGTTCTTTGGCTGGTGATAATCAGCTTGTGCCCTCAGTGTGTAGACTGGAACCGCGCTGTGGTGAAGGTCAGGTCCACTGGCTGTGACCTTTGTTTATGAAACACTGCACCACCACTGTCACTTCCGATGGAGTGCAGAAATGACAAACTCCTTGTACACCAGATCTGCTTAGATAATGCAAAAATAACTGAATTTTATTTTAATTTGAATTCTCTCAAATTTTCAAAGAAGGTCCCAAATACCTTAGCTTAAAGGGGTAAAACCTAGAAATTAATAGTTTGGTGAACTAAAAAAGCTCCTAACCAGAGCCTAGTCCGGGGTATTCTCTATAGGAAGAAACTGCAAAAGGGAATGTACTTTTTGCTTCATTGCTTAAGTCATTTAAGTCGCTTTCTATATTTACTCCTATCTTATCTTTTCAAAAAATGCCATTTCTAAGAGCACAACTTTCCATCTCTTTAAAAAAAAAAAAGCCCAATGCGTGTGTGGTACCACATAGATTTTTATACTTTTTTTTTCTTTCTTTTTGCAGTACGCGGGCCTCTCACTGTTGTGGCCTCTCCCGTCGCGGAGCACAGGCTCCGGACGCGCAGGCTCAGCGGCCGTGGCTCACGGGCCCAGCCGTTCCGCGGCATGTGGGATCCTCCCGGACCGGGGCACGAACCCGCGTCCCCTGCATTA
>NC_041218.1:8958227-8986546 GCF_002837175.3 Physeter macrocephalus
GTGACTAGGTACTCAACGATCTTAGCTTTGTCTTCAACATTTTCTCTCTCATCTCTCATTCAGGGTGTGATTATTCATGTGTGGCAAAAAAGACTAACAGGCCAACCAAGATAATAAACATTTCCTGAGAGTCACGTCATATCTGATCATCCTTTATTATAATTTTTCATTCTCTCGTGGACTCTTACCTGTTAGAATTCTCTTACATTTGCATTCCTCCTCTTCTCTACCCATTCTTTCATTGAGTTCATCTATGAATAATTATCAATACCTATGATATCTTGATGTCTTGCCTTTCTTCTAATCCCCTCTGTGTGTGTGTGTGTGTGTGTGTGTGTGTAATGAACACCAAGAAAGAAGTATATTTCAAGTATTAATTCTTTACTCATTTTTTCATGCAAGTTTTACATTGAGTGATAAACAATTGTTCTTTCTTCTTCTGAATAATTATCAATACCTATGATATCTTGATGTCTTGCCTTTCTTTTAATCCCCTCTGTGTGTGTGTGTGTGTGTGTGTGTGTGTGTGTGTGTGTGTGTAATGAACACCAAGAAAGAAGTATAATTCAACTATTAATTCTTTACTCATTTTTTCATGCAAGTTTTACATTGAGTGATAAACAATTGTTCTTTCTTCTTCTTTTTTTTAATTTACATTAATTCGTCACTTGAACTAAATCTACAACAGACTTGGCACCCTATTTTAAACTGCATTTAAGGGTTTCTGTTTTCAGACTGTCTGCTGGTTGTGTCTACAATACTGTCTAAATAATTATATATACATTTCTTAGCTCTTTCCCATTAGACATTAAGTGCTTGGCTTTGTGCCATCAAATGTAAGGAATTTGGCTCACTTATGCTATCATCCTCCATAAATCTTCCTGCCCTTTTCTGAGTAATAAAAATATTATTTTTATTTCTCTAGTCCTTACCATGTATCTTTATTTTTTAAATTTTATTTTATTGAAGTAGAGTTGATTTACAATATCATGTTAGTTTCAAGTGTACAGCACAGTAATTTGGGGATATGGATATATATATATATATTCTTTTACAGATTCTTTTCACTTATAGGTTATTAAAAAATATTGAGTAGAGTTCCCTGTGCTATACAGTAGGTCTTTGTTGATTATCTATTTTATATACAGTAGTGTGTATGTGTTCATCCCAATCTCCTAATTTATCCTTTCCCCTTCCCCTTTGGGAACTTCTCTTTTTTTTTTTTTTTTGTGGTTTGCGGGCCTCCCTCTACATACAGTAGTGTGTATGTGTTCATCCCAATCTCCTAATTTATCCTTTCCCCTTCCCCTTTGGTAACCATGAGTTTGTTGTCTATGTCTGTGGGTTTATTTTTGTGTTGTACATAAGTTCATTTGTATCTTTCTTTTTAGATTCAGGCTCCGGACGCGCAGGCTCAGCGGCCATGGCTCACGGGCCCAGCCGCTCCGCGGCATGTGGGATCCTCCCAGACCGGGGCGCGAACCTGGTTCCCCTGCATCGGCAGGCGGACGCGCAACCACTGCACCACCAGGGAAGCCCCTCCCTTTCCCCTTTGGTAACCATGAGTTTGTTGTCTATGTCTGTGGGTCTATTTTTGTGTTGTACATAAGTTCATTTGTATCTTTTTTTTTAGATTCCATATATAAGCGATATTGTTAAATATTATTTTTGAACTTCTATTTTTTAATTCATATGTTCTCTATAAAACCTAAAAATTCTACCTAAGAAGGCTTAGGATTCCTAATATGTGTTCTGGCAACTCAAAATAGTATTCTAGTGTTTTTAAATTATGCTTAAAATTAGTACTTCTATGACTTTCTATTGCACTTACTGTCTTCTGACTAAATATAAATGCAAAGGAGGAGTTATTTTACACTCTAGACCAGCACTGGCCAACACAACTTTCAGTGATCATGGAAAGGTTCTATATCTGTACTGTCCAATCATGAGGAAAAAATCAAAAGGCGCTATTCTTGTTCGCAAACACTGGAGGTATGGCTGATAGGTAGATATACCTGAGAAAAATGCAAGGTAAATATAAAAGAGTTTAACCATTATCTAATGCTCTCCTTTAGTTCCAAAAGATTCATACCTTACATATAATTTGGTATTACAAGTAGAGTAACACATTTTAGACCGCATGTATTTTCCAATACATGTCTTTGAACTTTGCCTCTGCTTGAACTGCCTCAGGGACTTGAATACAGACCTGGCATGTATACTTGTTAAAGGGTCTCTTGAAGTTTTAAGAGTTTACAATTCACACTGACAATCACTGTAACGTGGGTGGAAAACAGCCTTAAAAATAGCTCCATATGGTTAGTGGCAACCACTGGACAGTTTTTGATGAATAATGATCACGTCAGAAGTCTTTTTTTTCATCCAAACAACAATTAGTGAGAGCCTTCCCAGTGTCACTAGACTGGCCTACAATTGCCAGGCCAAGGGGAAAACAAACTAGTGAATATTACAAAAAAGAGGCAGACTCACAGATACAGAGAACAGACTAGTGGTTACCAGTGGGGAGAGGGAAGTGGGGAAGGGGAACATAGGAGCAGGAGAGTAAGAGGTACAAACTAGTAGCTATAAAGTAAGCTACAAGGATATATTGTACAATGTGGGGAATATAGCCAATATTTTATAATAACTACAAATGGAGTATAACCTTTAATAACTGTAAATCACTATGTTGGACACCTGTAACTTATTTACTATTGTACAGCAACTATACTTCAAAATAAAATACAATAAAATAGTTCAAAACTAAGAACTTATAAAAGAAAAAAATAAAGCATGAAAGAGTGAGAGGTATACTGAGTATACCTGCCTTTCAGTTTTGGCTCTGCCATTCACTAGTTTGGGTCTCTTTTGATCTTCAATTTCTTCAACTATAAAATGGGAGGGATAATGCTAAATTTGGAAGACATGCATGATTTTTTGGCAAAGGAAAACTGCCACATGGTAGTTATTTAGTTGATGGTAGCTAATGTTATTAAATTATTTTTTGCCTTAATTATAATTACTTTAAACTTATTAAACATTTTGTTCCACATAGGATTGTAAAGAAGATTAAACTAAAAGAGATGCCGGGCTTCCCTGGTGGCGCAGTGGTTGAGAGCCCGCCTGCCGATACAGGGGACACGGGTTCGTGCCCCGGTCCGGGAGGATCCCACATGCCGCGGAGCGGCTGGGTCCGTGAGCCATGGCCGCTTAGCCTGCGCGTCCGGAACCTGGGCTCCGCAACGGGAGAGGCCACAGCGGTGAGAGGCCCGCGTACCGCAAAAAAAAAAAAACACACACAAAAAAAACAAAAAAAAAACAAAACAAACAAACAAAAAGAGATGCATTGTAAAAGCACTTAGCTAGGTATCTGACACACACTACCTGACTGCTCATCATTAATGCCATGTGATCCCTAAACATTTCTCTTATTTCCTCACCCAAGCAGCAGCCTATACTGTGGTTTTATTGCACATGCATTCTACAGGATGCTACCTTCCTTCAGAGTACCTGTGCTCTGTCTCCAGGTAATTATATATTTCTCAACTACCATGTTTTGTGAAACAATGTTTTTTTCCCTACCTTTGCATTACCCAGAATTTTAAAATGCCCATCAGATACTCTTTTGCAGTATTTAATACAATAGATTTAGGCTGAACTAGATACTGAGTTCAGACACTGGTCAGTGGCGGGAATGAAGCCTTCACGTGGCTCAAAGATACAAGCACTTGCCTGGTGAATGAAGTGGTCCCCACTAAGACCAGATTGCAGGAGAAGATACTCAAGCCTTCTGGACTGATGGAGCAGACTCAACCTAAGGCCTGAGTCAGAGAGGTCAGCTGTTTCTGGGCACACACTGACCACTCGGTCACCAAGGGTGCTCCCCAGTGGGAGATGTCCACGTGCCATATGAATCTGCATATAAGTGCATGTGTTAGAGTGGAAAAAGCTTACAGGTAAGAGTGGTAACCATTTGGGCACAGACCATCTATATCCCTAATTAGGCACAGAGGAATAGAAAATTCTCCCTTTCAGGTCACTGGAATCCTTTCTGCTCACTTCTATGCAGGTGACACAAGATTAGAAAGTGTAAGCGCAAGACTGATAAGGCTTAGAGTCGATATTTTGTACAGGACAAATGACAGTGACTTCCGTCGCCATCATTAGCCCCAACATGAATGGCTCAGGAAGGCAATTCTGTGCAGCAGAAACTGTGGAGGGCCGCCCCCCCCAGCAAAGGTACCTATCCTTCTACTTCACTAGGAGAGGTGGCACATGAGAGCCAGAACTGATGCAACAAATGACACAGGTACCTCTGAACAACCAGGAAAATATTTTGGAGAGACAGACTGGAAGACTAGAATTCTCGCTGGTCTAGCACATTGCTTTCAAAACCACTGCCATGTGTGTACTGATGCAAATGACACCTGGTTTGCCTTCAAAAATGTAGGTCTCCTGACACAACCGTAGCCTATGTGCACCCTTTTTCTAGTTGTTTCTTCGTCTTTATTCCTCTGAACAAAATTCGAGCAAGCACAACAAAAGGGTTCTCTATAGCCTGTCTTTTATAACTTTATCTCCTAAATAACTCTCAACACAATGCTGTACATTAGAGGCTGGCAAACTGAGGCCCTCAGACCAAATCCAGCCAGTCACCTGATTTTGTAAATTACATCTTTCGGAACACAGCCACACCTATTTGATTAGGCCTTGGCCTTGGCCTCTCTCACTCTACAACAGCAGAATTGAAAGCAGAGACACTGATGGCCTGGCTCTAATGCCTACAGTTTTTATACCTGGCCCTTTACAGAAAGAGTCTGGGGACCCCTGCTATACATGAAAAGGAGATTCAGTAAAGCTGTGTTTAAAAATTTAAAACTTGCTCAAAACTGTTTCTAAACTCATGAAAGAACAAATTCTTCCTTGTAGTTGAGTCCTCAGATTACAATATCTTAACACTAAAGAGAATCATATGGATAAACAGCAAGGTCCTACTGTATAGCACGGGGAACTATATGAAATATCCTGTGATAAACCATAATGGAAAAGAATATGAAAAATAATATGTATATATATATGTATAACTGAACCACTTTGCTGTACAGCAGAAATTAACACAACACTGGAAACCAACTACACTTCAAAAAAATGAATTTAAAAAATAAAATGAAAAAAATAGAGTCATCTGGTTTCTCTTAATAACAACTAGCCAGTTTAGCGCAGGAGGATTTCCAGTGTGTACAGACCAAGCGGATCTGTGCTTAGTATGAGCAAACTGCACTCAGTTCACAACTTTGTTTTTAAATTTTATTGCCTTCTTTTAAGGCATCTGGGCATTAAATTTAAAGTAAACGGTTTTAAAGACAAACCAAAAGAAAGCTGGATGGCATGATATTTTTCTGTTGAAACAGATACTTCATTTAGTCAAGTGACAGTGGTAAGACATGTTGCACGTTTTAATAACATTGTGCAGTAAATTCCATTGTCTTACAAGTGTTCACTGAGGTTTGGCTCTTGTTGACATAGCAATATTCAAAATAAAACCACTAAAAACATTAGTTTAATTCAGGAATAGTGGGCCGAGGTTGTGGAGAGAGCTTCCAATCCTGATTTGGGTTTCAAACGGGACCTTAATAAATCAAGATGAAGCACATGGATTTTCTCATGCCTCTACTGCTGGTGATCAGCGCACTGCGATGGCTTGTTGCTCAGAGACCTCCTCCTCAGAATGTTCTCATCTTCTAACGGGCAATCGCTCACCATAAATAATCCTCCTGTCTTGCCTAATGCAGGGAAATAAATAAACCAGCGTCTCCCCGGCCCGGGAAGATGAGCTTTCAGGTTGTTCCCTTGCAAATCAGAATCCTAGCGCATCGAACGATTCGGATTTTATAAACTGTACAATATCCAGGGCACCTTGACTCTGATAGCAATGCTTTAATTGCTTAGTGTTGCCTCAGAACAATACACAACAATTTTAAAAAACTTCAACAAATATTAAACACCAAATCAGTTTTTCAACAGTATGACGTCTCACGTGATGCTTATGTTTACCTACCCCGTTTTAAACCTAGTTGAATGTAGTTAGGCACTATACCTTGTGTTGGAAAGAAATCTAAATTAATTGCACGACTGCAAAGACACTGCATTTTATTTTGTGAAATAAGCCAGCTAAAAGGGAAATACAACGTTAATCTACTGTAAGAGAAGTTTTAAAAAGAGAGCAAGGTAAAAACGACACTATGGTACCTGAAGCACAATATTAAACCTCATCTTGAAAATCAGACAGTTAAATGAATAATAAACACTTAGGACGCGTGCTTCCTCTAATAAATGTTTTCTAAGGCTGGCTAAATTGCAATGCCTTATGCAAGAGCAGGTACATACAATTTGGGGTGAAATAACTGCTTTTGGAACAAGGAAAAGTAAAAGTGAATATGTAATTCATAGTCATTTACAGACTTATCAAATGAAAAAAAAGTAGGGATACATTTGAGAAAATTGCTAGTTTACTTTCATTTCATCACTTTTATTCCATTTGCATTCTTTATTGAGAAATTGACTAATTTTTATGGTAGAGTAATGGCTTCTGTCTGAAGAATCCATCAGTGTCCCCTTGGCGAGGCAGCAAATCCTTCGTACGGCCCACGGCTCCCTCCCGCTCAGAGCACTTGGCATGTGCACACTAACTCAGGTCTCCTGAAAGCCACCGTTAAACGCAATCTGCATGCTCACCTATTTGATTTTAGGCATATTCCTGTCTACCTTCAAAATATCTGCTAGCTCCTGATCTGGGGAGTGCAGTGGAAGGTGGGTTTGAAATCTTGAACTGCATTGTCTGTAAGATGCTTTTAATTAAAATTTCTAAATGTTAACATTCATTTCACTGTAATCTCTTGTCTCTTAACTCCTTTTTACCAAAAGCAGAGGACTACAGACTATATTACTAGTAACCTTTAAAACCGTCAAACCCACATAATCTCAAGGCTTTCTTGTTCAGTCAGAGGAGGTTTTTGGATGCAAGCTTAAGCCAAGGTTGACAGGTGCATTTGTAACACCAGGACCTTTAGCAATAACGATAGGACGTGTTAAAGGAAAAAAGTCCACCAAACACAGCTCTAAGAGTATTCATTCTTCCGTATGTTCAATAATTATTTCATCTACTAAAAATCTATTATTTGGGGTGTCATTAAACTAGGCCCTTAGGATGTAAAAAAAGAAATAAGATACAATGTCACTGTCCTCAAGAATCTCACAAAAGTAAGGATCAAGTTCAGGTTAGCAAATGAATTGTACGCAATGAACAATGTTAAAAATCTAAGTAATAGAAATGTGGTGTTTAGAGTTATCTAAACAGGTTACACAAGGAAGCACTTTGTAACTCATATAAATCATTTTACATCTTGACCAAGAGACGATGTGTGCTGTCTTTGGCTTGCCGAGGTTTCTCTGTGATCTCAAAAGGCTCATTAGTTACTCCAAGTCTACAGCAGATTTGGAGACCGTAATCCGGGCCACCATGGTGATTTCGGGAGTCAACCTGAGCTCATGCCCCTGAGCGTGATTCGTTTTTCACTTGGAGAGGGTAAGATCACACTGCAACTTCCTCATCTGCTGTGAGCACCTCAGAGACAGTGTCTCGCGTCTTGTGCGTTTCTCTGTCCCCAGTACCCTTGTCTGCGCTCTGCGTCACGAGCATTTTCTAGTTCAATAACATCAGCTACTTCTCACGCCACCGTTGCAACATTATCTGCCTTCCTGTTTCTCACTGCAGTCTCCAGGGAGACGGGTCACACGGAATATTACAGAATAGAGTGGAATGGGATACAGGGGCAGCGACTGTAACTGCAAAATGTTACTAGAACAACCTCTACTGCTTTCAAGCAGAGGTTTTGAAGAAAAAGGAAATGGGCCCTTAGGAGAGAAAACGGAAAATTTCCAATCACAATCTCCCCTCGCTTCGTAATTCTCTTTACCACTCAAACATATGTTACCGAGGTTCTTACTGCCCAACACCCAGAGGTAGACACATCACACTGGAGAAGGTTATTTAGGTTCCTTACAGGTATGCTAGGGGTCACCTTGATTATGGCATCCACAGCATTCCCTGGGACTCGTGAGTGGGCCAGCAGGGGTCGCTGCAGGCCGAGAACTGACACTTAGGTTTCACTGCTACAGCCAGCCAGGGAATGAGAAATGGGTTCACAGGTCACTTTGTGTCAAGTGGAAAATGACTAATAGTTTCGTTCCTGTGGGCTGGAGAGAAGCATGCATCACTGACCCCTCAAGGATTAATTTCTCACGATAAATGTAATTGTCTAAAATAAGAGTGGAGAAAACCAATCGTTCTAAATGCAATACCCAGAGAATGAGTGGGTAATAGCTGCCCATTTAAAAAGGACAAAGAATTCAAAAGGAGTGGCTAGGGGTACGGTTAGCCTTCTTCAACAACTGCATAAAGAACCTGCTGAATATCCTCTCACAGCTGGAGGTCACAGGTAAAAGGGGACATACATATCTGATATGTTTATGACAGGCCACTCAATGTGATACGATCTTTCAAAAGAGGAAAAACATTACTACACGCACACTTTGGAGAAAATTATCCTGGGATTGGCTGATATGCTGAAATTCAACTGAGGGACTTATTAAATTGAGCATTTGA
Organism: Physeter macrocephalus; assembly: GCF_002837175.3. Classification (NCBI taxonomy): domain Eukaryota; kingdom Metazoa; phylum Chordata; class Mammalia; order Artiodactyla; family Physeteridae; genus Physeter; species Physeter macrocephalus. The sequence continues at coordinate 8,966,893 of NC_041218.1, forward strand.
AAGAATAATAGTGTTTTTCTTTTTTCACACTTTGCCTAATGTCTGTCGCAATTAAGGAACAATTATTCTTTTCGTTAGATTTCTTATCTATAGGTCTCAGATCACTGATAAACTTTTGAAGAAATCCTTATATCCACCGTATGACATGACTGCTGCAGCTTTTTAAAAAAACAACGGCAGAAACTGCAGTAAAGAAAGCTATTTTTCTGAATGCACCATTTTTCAAATGACCACTATGAATTGTTTAAGAAGAAAGGCCCATAGTGTAATCACTATGGGCTCTTCACCGACAAGTATGGAAAGCCCAGAGCCTGCTGGAGAGAATTTTTCAGTCTCTGGCCTCCCACTCAGAATCAGGGGCCAAGGCCGCATAATAGGCCAGTACTGGGAAAATACAAACATTCCCAGAATAAATGATAAAAATGTGTAAAGAAAGCATAGTAACGATTTGCAGTGCGAAGGATGTGTGTTTTGGATCTGAATGGGATTATTAAATACTGTATGTCTGTGTCAGGGAGAGAAGGAAACTGTTGCTTAGTCTCCCATTTCCCCAGGGAGGGCTGTATAAGTTAGGAGAGATTTTAGTGAAAGGAAAAGTTAAGGCAAGGAGATGCAGTAGGAACCAGGTGTAGCCTGGAAGAGTGGCAAGAGATGAGGAGCTGCCAATCCCTGGGTCCCTGAGAAACTCCCTCCGGGAGAAAAGTCATGGTGTGAGAAGTAAGTGGCAGGATGGTAAGATATCCAGGAAAGTGATACGAGAATATCTGAGAGTAGACAACCTGTGACCCAAGGTCAAGAGGAAAAGAAATGCCACCTGTGACAACCAGGTTCGGAATCCCCTGCTCTATTCTGAGTACAGCCTTTACCTTCCTAGTCTAAAGCTTGAATCTCTATAACTCTAATGATTTCCACCTTAACCGCAGCTTGACAACCGGAGGCCCATATTTGACGCGTCTGACCTTATCTTTCTTGAAGCCTTTGCTTCCCCTTGATCATGATCTCCCTGTTTTACACCCTGCCTGGAAATCTGTTTTCAACTCATATTTCTTTCTTTTTCTTAATAGCTTTGCCTTTGTTGTCTTGACTCAGGATTGTATATCCCACTTGCAGCAGAGTCATAGCAATGAGAGAAAGATCTGAGTCCTTTCTCTCTTTAGACTGTAAAAGTCACGGTCCTGATTCAAAGAGCCATAAAAATCATAGGGAAAAATACAGCATATGATGGAAAGGCAATCTTCTCAGTGTTGAGCTAAACAAAGAAAAATAATGAGGAGAGGATTTCTAAATTTAAGCTTACTTAAGTCTAATGAGGAGAAGCTTTTCTATTTCATTTGTTCATTCATTTAATTAATTTTAATTGGATACCTATAATGTGACAGGTAACAGTCTAAATACTGAGGATATATGAGACAGATGACAATAACTGAGATAATAAATAATTTTAAATATATACAAATGTGCTGTGAAGAAAAAAAGCATCAGTATTTAAAACAACAAATTTAGATGCACTATTTTCCTCTGTATTTTATACCTGATGTTTGAACACAAAAGTTACCTCCTTCATCCATCTGGATAATTCCTACTTGAATCTCTGGAAACAGATCAAACATCATTTTCTCAATGAAGTATTTTTATCCCTACTCCACACAGAGTTAGCTGCCCCTTAATGAGGTAACTATGTAAAACTCCTTAGGCACACATTAGAAACCTAGTAAATGCGAGTTTCTGGTTCCTCCTTAATTATTCTCTGACAGTACCATGAAGTAGAAGCCAAATGAATAGACAATATCAAGAATATGTTTATACAGTAAAGTTGTATCTTACATTCAGGACAGATTCTAATGGCTGTGCCTAAGTATAAATTCTGTATATCCAAATCATTCTTGAAAGTTTCACTAAACCACACATAAAATATATAAAATACTGTATACATTGGCTTTGTGTACACACATATAAATCCATCAATTCATTATTAATTGTTCTAATTCTTTCTTAGTGACTTTCTATGGCCCGCAAATAATCTTTCATTGTCTAGCCCAAGAAAGCCATGGAAAACACCACTCTCCTCTTCCTTGGCTGTGTAGGCAATAAACTTTCTTTTCTTTTCTATGGTCTGGGAAACTTTAAAGTCATTTGCACATTTATTCCATAGCTTTCAGCATACTGGCAACAAGTTTTTCAGATTTCCTTGCATTTACTGCTTGGGGTACACTCTTCCAGAGTGGAGTGGAAAGTCAAGTGGTCTGCTTAAATAGCTATATTTTCTTTTCCTCTTTTTCTTTCCGTGGGCATACAGTTAAATTCACTTAAGTTCAATGACCCTATGAGATAATTTCCCTCTACACTCTTCTTGTTTCATTACTCTTCCAAATTCATTTAACCAATGATCTCATTTATATTTACCCAATACACAAGTCTATTAAAAGGTCCATCCGGAATGTTAGCCTTTTAGTTGCTTACATAGGAGGACACTTGTTTCCTCCAGGCTTCTGGGGAATATTACTTACCATACACAGAAGTCTATATCCAAAAAAGGGAAGTCCTAGAAATTGCCCTGAGTAGGAAAAAGAATGAATTTACTCTGTATTCATAATATTGGCTATTTTCTGATTCCACACTCTTTTGGTAGAGTATATTAAAAATTTTTCCGTCTCTTTGCCAGCATAAGCAGGGAAGGGAGATAATTACAGACTGCTACATACTACTGGCTTTGAGCCCAGCTGAAACAAAGAGGAAGGAACCGCTTTCCTTTTCTTCCAAGACAGACCTATAGGACGCTCAGATCCAGGAGAAAAAAGTCAAGCTAGGTAGTGGATAAATAAGAGCAAACAAGATATTTCCAATAAGTGGAAGGAAACACGTTGAAAATTTTTTGAAAAGGCCTTGTAGATACTTATACAACCACTAGTATATGACTAGTTATGCACTAAATAGATTCTAATAAAGAGCAGTGCATAACATCTCTGCAGGGATTTCTAACCAAGTTAAAGAACTTCATTTCTGAATATCAAGACTGTACCTAAAGCAAAACAAATGAGAAGGTTAAAAATATTCTTAAAAAACTTGTATTACAGCTTTGTCTCAGCTAGAATATAAATGATCTCCTGGATCTATTTCATTTTCAAAATCATTTGTGTTGGGATTGGGTATATGAATTGATTTGGAGGAGGAAAGCTGCCAGTGGAAAGAAAGACCTACACTTAATAAGATGGGATAGAAACCTATCAACATGGCTGGTGTTCTGTAACATTCTATCAACCTACTGACTACTATTTACTGAGATGACTAATATATTTAATATTGAGTATCCGTGTTAACCACTAAAGGTTATGTGTTGATGAATCTCCATCAGATTTCTCTCTCATATTCTACACTATATAAATTGACCTGCTAATGGAAAACAAAACAAAAACTAAGTATTTAATGCAATAGAATCATTCTAGGTTCCACAGATCTCTTCCAACAAAGAACAGTGAAGGAATAATGCATTTTAAGATAATAAACATAACATGCTTTAAAAGAAATATCTCTAGGGTTATCCTAAAAGGTACTGCCAACTAAAAATTGTCACTTGCCATCTGCCTCTACAAGGATTAGGTCACTAACCACTCCAGTCGCTGAACTTCAACACACCCTAAAAGGAGTTCAGGGTGGAGATCAGGAATGAGGCACCCTGTGCTCTGGGCAAAACTGGCAGAACAGGCCTTCAGATAATTAGATATTTTCAGGAGAAGATTTTATGAGGCCAATTCCTTGCATCTTCTCATATCTAGATAAGCCCTAAAATCATTAACGGAGATGTCTGCTCCTCGTGACTAGCGGCCACCTTGCGCCAGACTGTGTGCTTGATGGCACGTAGCCTCCCTCCACCAAAATCACATCTATACTGACCTCCCCTCTTATCTGTTTGGAGCAGTTCCTCAGAGCCATCAGAGAGGCTGTCTCCCAGGCTATAGTGCTCATTTTGCCCCAAATAAAACTTAACTCAAAACTCTCAAGTGGTGCGTGTTTTTTCAGTCGACAGTCGACTTCTACAATATATTTGATAAAATTTTCATATTTAAAATTGCTTGTTAATTTAACACAATAATAATACTCTTTGCCTTGTTTCCCTAGGGAGTGATTGTGGTTCAAGCAGCTCAAAGTTTATAAAAAATACATTCCTGGTTGGAAAACAAGTTTTTTCCTCAGTGTCTTTCTTTACTTTGTTTTAGCAGGGCACTGAGTGACTAATATTTTCAGATACTTTGTGTGTGGCATAGACACCTCTGTGCCCAGAAAATTCTAAACAGCTTTTGAAGTAAAAATCCTACAACTATGTTGATAAATAGGCTTAAGTCATCTAGGATGTGAGTAAGATTTAGCAAAAGCAGATGAAAATTACCAGCTACTAAAAGCAAATGCCTCTTGGCAACAACGCCAAATAATCTAGAGTTGAATGGGGGTCAGGTAAGAGAACACATGGGAGGTCCAAGATAACAGTAGGAGATAAGCCTAAAACTATATTAGCAATTTTGTTCAAGTGGGATGCTATATATATTTTTTGGCAGGAAAAGGGATCACTTATACTATTCGGATGCCAAGTAAGATTGCATAACATGTCAGGTAGTAGGTCCACCCACAAAAATAGAATTCTCAATAAAGGTTAAGCTACCAGGAGATTTAAGATCTCCATTTTGTTTCCTTCTGCAAAAGGTTGGTGATTCCTTCTCCACGCCTTGGACTGACACTCGGGAGCTTGGTATGACAAGGTGGCATTCCAAATCCGTGAAGACTTAATGGATTATTCAATAAATGTTTCTGCGACCTTTGATATATACAGATGAAAAAGCTAGACCTGTATTTCACATCATATACTAAAAAAATTTCAGGTGAATTAAAGTTGTATAAGTGATGTTTTTAAATTTGAGAAGAAAACAATGTCTTTTTGATATCTGGGCAGAGGATTTTTTCTTCCTCTTCCTCTGAGCAATAACACACACATCATAAATTATTGATCAATTACACTAAAAAGAACTTGGCACAGAAAATCAAAAATATATAGAAACAATCTGGAAAGACAAGACAAAGGCTGGGAAAGAAAAAGTCCATTAGATCCATCAATTACAACAGAAAAGTATCTTCTCTGATAGAAGGAATCCTTCTGTCAAGTTCCTGATTGATTAAACAGTTCTCTCTCAGATGGAAGAATTTTCATGTAAGGAAGTACGCCTTCCTTTTTCCCTCCTACATATAGTTTTTTGCCTCTTCCAGTCACTTCACCACGCATGCAAAGATTGTTTTCATCCATGCTCTCTTTCCAGGTTTAACGAGCCATTAGCATAGCATTTCCATTACAATGGTCACAATCATTCTGCTCCAGCAAAGCATACATTTCAAAATGTAAAATGTGTCCACTGTATGTTCACTCAATGTAACATCCTAATTAAAAAAAAAAAAAAAAAATAGCAGTTACCCTTAATGCCATTTTATTAAACACCAGAAGAAACCATCATGTGTTAGATTATAAGTTAATGAAATTTTATTGCAAAGGCATATAAATGCAAGAATAAAATTTCAAAGCAGGAAATAAGATTGCAAAGCCTCTTCCTATCAATGTGGCAATTTAAGAAAAAACAAATGAAATAAGAATTGATTTTATTTGGAAAGCTCATAACACAGAGATAACATGACAGTATCAGAATAGTTGATTCTATAAAAGTATCAGGAAAAACTAGAAACAGATATAGGTACTGCTCTTTCACTTACATTTCCATATGTGTGACACTCTGCAAAAAGATTCCTGGTAGATTCGCCTCCTACTGTTAATAACAAAGCCTTCCCCTCAGAATGACATTGATAATTCATACAGTTTACCACCGATGTAGACATTGGGGATGAAGAGTTTTAGCTATTTTAAAAATATATAACTAAGAGATACATTGTTTCAGCCCTCAAAACTGCCTCTGAGCAGGTTATTCATTTCAATTAATGCCAAAGCAAACAGTTGGGCAGTCATATTTATACTAATATTTACCTTTCACTTAATGTTTTGAAGCTTTGGGTATGATTAAGATTTGTTATAGTTTATTCACCACATTTTTGTATATTGAAGTTAACTTTTTCAGTGTCACTTTTCTGTTATGTGGTGATTTTAATACTACAGCTGAGATTGTTAGTTTATTCAGCCTTTGCTGCCTTAGGTTCAGGTACTCTACTAGGCACGGAGAATTAAGAAATGAATACGACATCTCCATATTCAACACATTCACAGCCACTCTGGGGCAAGGGAAAATGAAATTAATAAAGATTGTGTTTAGCAGGGACTACAATGTTTGATCACATACGATGCACAAGGCATTGCTTTATGTATTACAAATACATAATTTTTCATCTTTATTACAAACCTATATAGAAGTTATTATCCTCTACTTTCCAGAAGAGGAAAAAAAAATAGCATTTATTGACTAAACACCAAATGCTAGGATTTTATACAGAACTCTTTTCTTTTGTTTTACCTATAAAATAACCCTCTAAAATAGTATTCCTATCATCTTCTATTTAAACGTGAGGAAATTCACTTAAGTTAGTGTATCAGTCAAGAGTTCTCCAGAGAGACAGAAGCAATAGAAATAACTCCAGTCCAAAGGCCAGAGGACTCGAGGTGCAGGAAAAACTGACGCCCCAGCTCAAAGGTCATCAGGCAAGAAGAATTTTCTCTTACTTGGGGAGGTTCAGACTTTTTGTTCTATCCAGGCCTTTATTAGGTAGGGCAATCTGCTTTTTTACTCAGTCTAACAATTTAAATGTTAATCTCATCCAAAAAAACAAAACAAAAACAAAAGCGGAAACACTCAAAATAATATATTTGTCCAAATATCTGGGCATCCTGTGGTCCACTCAAGTTGACACATAAGATTAACCATCATAATCACTATCTGAAGGTCACATAGCCTACGAATGGTAAAGCTTGCACACAAACCTGGAGCCTTGCTCTTAAAAGCCATGAGAGGTTAAGAAAGTACTCCAAGGCACACAGCTAGTGACAGATACATATGTAGTTCCAAAGTACATGCTCTTTCTACTATATCATGATGATTCTAACCCTTGAAATAGTATTGGTTCTTTGGGATTTATACTGCTTTGAGCAGCAAAAATGCTCATAAGACCAGTTATATTTGTCTTTATTACCTGTTATTGATTTACTCAGATCTAAAATAGCACTGGCCACCCATGAAGTTTTATTCTACACCTAGATACTGCCTTAGTTGAAACCAATCTGAAGAGCTGAAAAATTCTGTGCTCTGTTGATTTACCTCCAAGAAATTCAACAGAAGTAATTTCATATTCCAATGAATATAATCTTAACCATCAACACAGATCAACGATCATTCCAGAACCCTGTCACTTACAATAAGCATATGTGCTTGCGTTTCCTTTCAAAAGGTGAAGATGAGTATCTATAAATTCAGAAATTCTAAAGAATCCACATAGAAAAAAATTGTACTAAAGGTATGAAAAATAAACCTACTGAACATCTTCAGCCTCTATGCTCTTATAAACGCCCTTTTGAAATGGTTAAAAAGGAATTGGGGGGAGGTCCTGAATAAAGAATGGCAAATTTAGGAATTCCTAGGTTACAAGGTTGTTAATCATGTATCTTAAATCTTTTATCAGCATCTTTAAACAAAGCTAAACCATATATAAATGCTCACAGACATGATTGTTCCAGAAAGTTGTTGGGTATACCTGTTTCAATATATACAAGCAAAATTTTCTAATGGACTTAGGAAATCTGCCTTATTTGGGCCTCTGATATCTAAGGAAAGATCACCGTTTTTATGGCTTCTGTTGTCAGGTAAGGCATGTTTTGCCTTTGGGGCGTATTAATGGCTTCCTGGACATGAATTTTTGCCAAATTCTTCACACATCTTATCATCAGAGTGTTGTTGCTCTTTTCCCCACTGTGATTAATAAGAACTGATGTACATTTTAAGCAGGCAAAAAAATAATAATTAAAACATCGTACTCCTCTCCTTCCCCATGGCTCGGGTCCCTTCATCTTGCTTGCCTCAGCCCTGCCCCGTATAATGGGCCTTGGACAGGGAGAAACGTTAGGAGCCCCCATTCAGGTCCTTAAGCCCCTCAACTCAAGGCCAAAGGGGCACAGGGAACATAATAGCTCTCTTCTTTAAGGAAACGATTAGGAAACTGAGGTTTGAACTTCACACGGTTTCAATTCATTGACTTTATTGTAAAATGACTGAAAAAAACAAAATAAGATATTTAGATTCCTTGGCAGAAATAATTACAACTGACCAATGCAAGGGTATTTCTCACCCCACTTTTGCCAGAACCTTAGAGAATATGCATAGGCTGGAAAATTTCAAAAGTATGGTTACATAAACATGACTAGTGAAAGGGACAGCGGGGATGAGAATCAAAAGTTCTGGACCATTTAGGTTTACCAAGCACAGTGGAGAAGTCAGAGGGGAGGTTGAGGTAAAAGCTAAGGACCAGAAAAATCCCAAGCAGCAAAATAGTTCTGAGATGATGAGGGGATAAGACCCAGGGAGGAATGTGACATGATGGCTATTTCAGTGATGGGGCAACGCTTTGGGGTGGAAGTTTGCATGTATCTTAATTCCATTTACTTCTGTTTCAATGTCATAACAAAATTGTTTGCTAATCTAGGCTTTGTATTTCCTGATTGGCTTTCAAAATTGCTTTACCCTTCTTCTGCATGCTGATAGGCAAAGATGGATGCAAAGATGGAAGAATATACAGCTGAAGAGTCTCACTTCCATGGTCCGTTAAAGACCCTCCAAGAGCCTCGTGTGATATATTCTCATACCAGGTGTTTTTTAAAAATTTGCAAAAGGAATATATTTTAAGCAGTTGGCTACAACCATCGTCTTCTTCCTGTTTCCACCACACTTCCCCTCGTGCCTGGTGAAATTGAGGCTGTTCCTTCTATCCTATGGGCCAACATGCACAGCACGATGACACGAATTACAGAACCAGAGGCTGTACAAGATTAGGGAATACGTCTTGTGGGACCGGGCACCATCAGCATGTGTTTTATAAAGAAAAAAATGTGTAATGTACAGAGTCATAAGTTAGTCTGTGGAGAATGCTTTCAAAAACCAGATGTGTACATTTGTAAGTAAAGTATTTAGTTCAATGCCTCATTTGATAATGTAGCATATGCAATTATAAACTCAAAATACATTGTTATACTGAAGGAAATGGAATATTTTATTAAGCACTTCTATGCCATGTAACTGCAATCGAAAAATATGTTTCAATTTAAAAATTTGAAAACTTCAAACTCTTGATTAGGCCCTATATAAAGATTACGTTTTTTGTCAGACTAAAAGTTATCTCTGAAAGCACTGAAAGTTCAGATGCAAATTAATGGAACAAGAAACAAAGAAACAGATGAGCAATAAAATTAACAGAAACTATTCTGACATCGAGAAACAAACTGTAACAAAAATTCTCTTACGTCAGGGATTGACATAACTTTCTTTCTGTAGAGAGTCAAGCAGTAAATATTTTAGGCTTTGCAGACCATACTCTCTCTCTGTCACAACTATTCAACTCCATAGTTATAGGGAAAAGCATACAAAGGCAAAATGCAAAGGAATGAGTGTGACCAATTTGCACCCTGTTTTAGATCATACTAAAAGCAATACTTCATTAAGAGAAAGAGATAAATAGCAGATAGAATAATAGGCTCTAGGGTTTCTTGATAATCCAAGGAATAAATCATATAAACATCTTCATTCAAATGTACTTTCTCCTCTTTTGACAAAATATACTGACAACACAAAAGAAAATATGAAGCTTATATTGACACTACAAGGCAACAAAAAGTTAAAAATTTAAAGAGTATTTAAGATTAATTACCACATCATAAAATTTTAAATGCTCTGAAATCTTTCAGCATATATCTACAAAAAGGAACTTGGTAGGGGTGTTCGCAAAGTTGATAATTATCCTAAAAATTTACAAGTTTGTATGACCTTACTAATAACAAGTTGAAAAGATAGAGGAAAATATATTTTTTTTAATACCAACAATTGAAAAAAAAGTAAACATACATTCTAGGGGAATGGCCAAATTATCTTTTCCCTATATAGAAAATTTTATTAGAAATCATTGTCATAAAAAATTGATAATGAGAGAATTATAGGAACAAATTATAGGAACAAAGGTATTTACAATGTTGGTATTTTTAAATTTTCTGAACAGTTGTATTTGTCTGCTGTTTTTAAATTATCAATATGAAACGATGATTTCTTTTCTAAATATTCACTTTTAAACCTCGTTATGTATTAGTAATTTTGAACGATTTTTTTTCTAATAGGAAGCTCCCCAAATTACTAAGCTTCCCCAAAACCTGGAAGAGTTTTTATTAAACCTCAATAATTAATCTTTAGATTTTGAATATTTAAAATGATATTCTAATGTACTTTATATAATACCTGTTATATCAATCCTATAAATTTAAGTACCTGAGGATTGTTTTGTTAAAATATGTCATAAAAATAAATTCAGGTAAATAATCATAACCAAATAAATGCAGTATTTTCAAGCTTTTGAAAAGAACAGAGAGGGAAGAGGAAATAGTTTCTCTGAGCCTTTCTCAGTCTGGTGGATTCAGCCTTAGGGCACAGACATGCTTCTGATTCTACAGAATAGTAAAAAAGAGTATATTGAAGTTAAAAAAAAAAAAAGGAAAGAAAGAACAATATGAATCATATCATTTTAGTTCTAGTGGTAGAACAACCTTCCGAATGTCTCCCTTTGAATCCAACTTTCCCTGTCCTAAATTGGGAAGAAAGAGACTGTTAGCAGCCTCGGCAGGAAGAGGTTTTAACACTAGGGCAGGGTCAAGTGCTGTGGGGATTGTTCAACTACAAAGAGGAGGATTCTTAAACCTCATCTGGATCTGTTTTCTTCTGAGTAAAATGAGGGATTAAATAAAATGATTTATGTATTTCCTTACATTTCCAACGTAGATTCTAAGACGAGCAGCAACGCCATCCTTAACAGTGTGGGTTGATTGCAGTTAATTGTAGAAAACCCACAGAGACAAGAACTGATCAGCATGAATCTGATTCTAGTGACTGTGCTAAATATACAGTCCTAATTCTTAGTGAAGAGGGACGGGATGAGGGCGCTAGGGGATTCACCAAGCGTGGGCAAAGAACAAGGTTTTTCAATTAAAGATGTTTCCCAATCCCTCAAACAAGCTGTTTTTTTTTTTTTTTTTCTATTTACTATTTTTTGATATGAAGTCAATTCAAGATTTGATGAACTACAAATACTTGAACCTCAATAGTGTAACTAATTTATCCTGGTGGGGAAACAGAGATATCCCTGAGCTGAGCCAGAAAAACCTTACAAAAATCAAGGCTGAAACACTAGCCTTCTTATTTAGTGACAGAGAAATTACACATGGTTACATTATAATTTAAAATGTGACAGTGTCCTATTCTAAGAGTTTCTCAGCTAATCAGTGATCCAGATATTTTATAAAGAAGGTTACAGAGGATAACAAGTACAGACAAGATACTTTTACAAATGGAATTCTTATGCCTGTTGCAAATTATCCCCCAAAGAAATAAAACCTGAGGGCAGTTTTCAAATGTCAGTGAGCCTATACAGGATGCTCTCATATGATTATTATGAATTGAACTTATTTTTTTTTATTTTAAAAGTAGCAGGTATTCACAGGCGAAAAATATAAAAAGAAATGCCAACAAAAAAAGAAGAAAGATAAAAAAAAATCACTTACAATCTCACCACCTTGAGTGACTCCCATTAAATTATTGTATATAACTGTAAGGTTTCTCTATGCATACAAATATCTACATTAATAATCTTGCAGATGTAAGGACATTGTTTTTTGGTATCTTACTTTCTTAACATTGTTCTATTATAGGTATTTTCTCACTTATTATCATATTTAAGACTACACTTTATTTTACTGTATAGTTGTAATCAAGTCCATTATAATGAACACTATTTTTTTCATATTATAAACTATGTTACAGTGAAAATGTTTCAGTGCACTTTAAGAGCTTATCCTCATCTTTCTTAATAATAAGTGGAACACTTAGGTCAAGTATAAGCCCATTTCAATGTTGACACATGCTACCAAACTGCTTTTGGGGAGATGGCACCAATGAATATTGGCATCAGCCATTTTCCCAAACACACTAAAATAGGCATTATAAGTAATTTAATTTTCTCTGAGCCAAGAGGCAGTCATGTTATTTCATTCACACTTTTATTACTAATAGGTTGAATATACAGTTTTTTAAATTGGCCGCTTCTGTGCCATTTTGGTATATTATCTATGCATACTTTTTTTTTTTTTTTGCAGTACGTGGGTCTCTCACTGTTGTGGCCTCTCCCGTTGTGGAGCACAGGCTCCGGACGTGCAGGCCCAGTGGCCAGGGCTCACGGGCCTAGCCGCTCCGCGGCATGTGGGATCCTCCCAGACCGGGGCACGAACCCGTGTCCCCTGCATCGGCAGGCGGACTCTCAACCACTGCGCCACCAGGGAAGCTCTATGCATACTTTTTACCTACCTTTTTCTCCACTGTAGTGTTGGCCTTTTTATCATTAATTTGAAGAAGTTATTTATATTTTGAATATTAACTAATGTATAACTTTGTCATAACATTTCCGGACATTTTCTTCAGATTCTTTGAACTATTTTCTATCCTTCAACCACATTCTCCTGCTAGTCCTATATTTCTCTCTTCTTCCAAGCACCTTCCACTCTCCTATTTATTATTTAGTCCAGCTACACACGTGAAAAAGTCTTTTGTTTGAATTTGATAAGAGCCTTTGTAACCAAGCAGGACCATACAGGGCCTTCCTGCCACAGACCCCATAACTTCTGCTGTAGCTTCTCTCTGAAGTACTTGGAAAACAGTACCTGCTGCACATTTCCTGAGTTGTTTTATAGATGTGAAAACCTTCACCAAATGGAAGGTGTTAACTATTCGACGACCATAAGCACTAGCCCCCAGGCCTCCTGGAGCCTGAGGATGGATAACGTTAACCCCCGTGACATAGCCCTGTTACCCCACCATCAACTAATCACAGAATTGTGCACGAGCTGATCACATACCCTGAGATGCCCCTCCCTCACCTTGCCTTTAAAAATGCTTTGCTGAAACCCATCAAGAAGTTTGGTTTTCTTGAGCACTAGCTGTCCTGAACTCCTTGTTTGGTGCCCTACTATCTATATCTATGTCTATCTACATCTATCTCTATCTCTATCTCTCTATATATACATATAGATGGATAGATAGATATGACTTTCTATCAATACTCCATTATTCAGCCTCTTCCTTACCCGTCTTCTACTTGTGCCTCCAAATGCTAAAATTCTGAGCTGGGGTAGGGGAGGAACATGACTAATGTCTATCAGTCTATCAGTGTTTAACCCCACAGCCTTTGTGTCTGAAGCTTTCTCTGCTCAGTTAAATCAGTTATAAATACAGATATGACAAATATAATGTAAATTATATGCAAATCCAAATAATGCAATAGAAACAAATGCAAATACTTCAACTATCAAAACTTTCTTGAACTCACTTGACTGCTAATATTCCATTAGCGATTCTCTTTTTTCTTGAGGATTCATACTTTTCACTTTTCAAAATGTTTTTTTTTCTTTCTTTACTTCCATGCAGGGGAGTCTGCCAATATATATGATTAAAGATATAGAGGGAACTAGATCATGTGGAAAATTATAGGTCATTGTAAGATTTATGGATCTTATTCTAAGCGAGACAGGAAGTCATTGAGATTTGAAGCAAGAGATCTGACATCAGATGATTAATGCTTTCAAAAGATTAGTCAAGCTATTATGAAGCTAACATATAATGGGTGTTCAAAAATGGATACGAGAAAAACAGACCAGTTTGGAGGAAATGCAGAAGTACAGATGAAAGATGATATTGGCTTGAACTAGCTTATTAGAGATGGAAATAGAATAAAGTGGAAATTTTAAGATTCAATTTGATGGTTGAACCAACAGGCCTTAATAAAGAAATGGAAGTGGGAGGTGAGGAAAAGAGAGATGGGGACTCCTAGGTTTTTGGTTGAGCAGTTGGTATATTTTACTGGGATGGAAAAAACAGCATGTACTAAGAGAAGTTTACCGAACTTTCTCCATCCTCTTTGTACTTCTAACAGCTCTTGGCACATAAAAGTTAATGGTAGGGGCTTCCCTGGTGGCGCAGTGGTTGAGAGTCCGCCTGCCGATGCTGGGGACACGGGTTCGTGCCCGGGTCCGGGAAGATCCCACATGCCGCGGAGCGGCTGGGCCCGTGAGCCATGGCTGCTGAGCCTGCGCGTCCGGAGCCTGTGCTCCACAACGGGAGAGGCCACAACAGTGAGAGGCCAGTGTACCGCAAAAAAAAAAAAAAAAAAAGTTAATGGTAGTTTAGCTTTATGGTATATTTCACTTCATCTTCAAATCTTTTATTTATTGATCCTTAATAAGGTTCTATAACTTAAATCCAATTTTGTCTGAATCCTAGTTCATTCCTTTTGGTACGTCTTTCTTCATTCATTTTTAGCTGTTTTGATTCTCTTTCTTGTAGAAAATCTATAGCTTTTTAATTAAATTTGTTTGTTAAGTTTAATACTTTTGTTTATCCCATTGGTCCTTATTGTTGAATCAGAATATGACTACTCCTTACCACTCCACTGCTACTATCTTAGTGCAAAAAACCATCATCTCTTACCTGACTATTGAAACTTCCTCATTGCTACTGTTATCGAGTCCAAGCTCGCTCTGCTGGCCGCACGACAGGCCAATAAATAGAATGTGACTTCATTTGGAAAGCCGGCAGAATGAGAAGATGACAAACTAAAATCTCAAAATAAACATCTTATTGGGGTCTGGATGCCAGTTTCTTTTATAGCACAGAGAGGGGGAGGAGATAAGGAAGTAAAGTAAAAAGGCCATAAGTTTTGCAAATAGAACCTGGAATGGCCAGCCTCGGGGAGTGGATGTGTTAATTTCTTCTTTTTTGCAACCATCCACAGGTGGACAAGGGTCCGGATGTTTCCCTGAACAAAGGCACTTTGGTTTAACATTCAGGCAGAGGGGCAGGGCTCCCCGAGGCAGGCCATTGTGTATAGACATTATCCTTTTAGTGAACAAAAGCAGCAGAAAGCAAAGGTTAAAGGAAAAGAAACAGATCCAACATAGTCAGATTTGGCTCTTTCCTGTTACACTACCACCCTTGATGTCCTACAGTATATTTTCACATGGTTCCTAAATTAAACTCTTTAATCATAAGTCAGATCATGTCACTCCATATCAATACATAAGTAAATAACAGAATAAAAGAAATCTCCAGTGACTTTTCATTGTGCACAGAATAAAATACAAACTTTCCACCAAGTCAGGTAAAGCCCTATTTGATCTCTTAATCCTGCCCCCAGCTCTCTGATGTCATCTCCTAAAACTCTGCTCCATTTTCATTCTGTTTCTAGCTATGCTGGCCTCTTGGTGATCACACCAGATGCACTCCCACCCCGTAAACTCCAGCCTCAAAATCTCATTCTTCTATTTAGTTCAATTATCACCTTTGCAAGGAGGCTTTCCTGGATAGATCAGTGACTATTGACAAGAATATCACAACAGCTTGGTGAATATGTTGCTTAAAGTGCACTGATTAAAGATATGGCTAAGGAGATTTGTAAGCAGAGCTTCAAAATGTTCATTACTGAAAATGCTAGGTAACAAGGAGATTAGTTTTGGGTCACAAATCTCTATTTTTGGCTTTGTTAGTTGATTTGCTTTTAATCAAATACTTAATTGAGAAGGTACAAAGGATAAATGTCAAAATTAAAATGATAAAACATTAAGGAGAAACGAATACCATCATTTTTAAAATGTATATTGGTACCAATGTGGAGGTGACCTGTTAATATTGTCTTTTGCAGAAATAGCAAATGAAAATTTTTACTTCAAATCTCTGAAATGGACAGCCAGGTTGAAATCTCATCAACTGTATATAAAACATCATTTATTGGAAGAGATCTAAATTCTTGACTAATCTTGAAGAAAAGTCATTGAAAATGAACTAATTGGGGGAAAGAACTGCAAATATAGTTTTTTTCTCCCTTTATAGTCCTCTTTCTAAACTTCCATGCACAGTTAAAAATCATTTGGAATATAAATGGAGGATTTTAAACAGAAAAGAAAATTAAAGATTTTAAACAAATTGGAAATATATTAAATATAAATTATCCTACCTAATTTCAGATGATGTCAACTAATGACACCAGAGATGGGGAAGCCATCAGCATTTCACTAATGTATGACAACTGAAAATGAGATTTTAAAATTGTCACTTTCTAGCTCTAGACCAAAAATAAATAAATAATATGATGAACTGCCATTCTAAAATCAAGAGAAAAATACCAAGCCCAAGTAAGTCCTTTTATATGACATGGACATTTTAAGCCTGTAAACTTGGGGGGAGGGTAAATTACAGAGGAATCACAACTTCAGACCTTTGTTCCCTACATTAAGGTCATAAGATCGATATTACTAGGTCAACTAGCATAAGAAAATAACAACCAAAAAAATATGATGCAGCCACCAGCAACTGTCTAGACTCTAAGTAAATATAATATGAAAAGGCAAGAGAAGAAAACTTTTTTTTACAATGTCTGTGGAGCTAAAATTCTATTTCAAACTATAGTTTGGGCAACAAAATAACATGAGAATGACTTCCCATCATTACATCTATAGTGCTGTAACACACACACACACACACACACACACACACACACACACACACTTTATTAAGATTTCCCCATTCTAGTTTTTAAAAGGGAGGAGGTAAAATATGATGCACCTTTTTTTTAATGACATGAATGGAAGACTAAATTTTTTTAAATATATTGGAGTACAGGGAGAACATTCTAACTGTATGGCGATGGTGAGCTCTGTTACACTTTTCTGAGTTTACAAATTGGTAATTACACTGAAACACTATCTTTTCTGTAAAATAAACCAGATCTCAGAGTTAGTTTGGCAACATTTCAAAGTCTGTGGCAAGCATCAGTCCTGTGAGATTTCAACAAGCCTATGATGTCCATAGAAATTTAAAAGAGTTGGAGACAAAATGTCTAAAACTGGAAAAAACAAGTCTTATTTATCGTCAGTTAAGGAAGAAATTCTAAGTTTTGAAAAATATAATCTTTAATGCATTTCGGTTTCCCTTGGGCTTTTGTTTTTCCTGAGTTGATTTAGTTTTTCTCCAGGTACTAAAATCACCAAGTCCTGCACAAAAGGAAACATTTTGCCTACTCAGTATGGAGTCCATAACCGTAAAATTGGGATGTGCTTAAGGTCCTCAGCTCCTTTTATTGCAGGCACATTAAAAATCTAAGGGGTTACAAATTGAGTATCAAGAAGAAAAAGAGCATCAAGAAATCCAAAAAGATTTTCTTTCTCATGGGGACACTGAACTTCTGGGAGGTAAATGACAATCATATTCCCACAGCTATTACAGTGCTACTGAATCATTTCAAACTATATTTTTTACTGGAAGAAAGATTTCAGAGAAAGAGGAGAAAAAGAGCCAATTTTTTAAAGTGTCTTTTGTTATTTTTACGTTACAAATGGATGGGAGGCAATTTTGAATTTGCTGTAGACACATTTACTATATTGAATCCTTTCTCTGCTACTAAGAGAGGTGGACGAATGGATAAGGAATGGATTCCCCAAGTGGAAAGTGATCCACAGAGAAGAATTCAAAACGAACTCCCATGGTGAATTTCTGAGCTATAGCGCAAAGCAAGGAGCAAAATTGTAGACCGGTGTTTCCTTAGACTTACTAATGCTATCCTACGTGGGGAAAAAAATGCATTTTTTTCTCATTTGGGGGTGGGACTTATAGTTGATGATGTGTTTCTTCTTTAGTCAATATCTAGAATTTGTTTTCTATTATTTCCTGTGTTGTTAATGCTAAATATTTGACCTCCTTGATACATTTAAAAATTATATATTTTGGTAAATGTCAAGTTTCCATTTGTCTTACAGTGAAAGCTAGTCTGCACTGACACCCTCCTCCTGTACTCAGCCTTAGGGAGGACAATAATGAATTCATAAATTCACCTCCAATAATCATTTAGTTTATCAGAACTGTCATACTTCTGAGACCACCAATGTCTAACTCTTGGCCTGGTATATAGGAAGGTCAACAAATATTCGGTAAATGAGTGAATAAGATGCTATCTTGGGCACGGAGGATGAAAAATAATTACCAAAGTTTCTGGCCCTCAAGATGCTGATGAGGTAATAGAGGAATATACAAAGTAAAATTAGCATGCCAGGTTTCAAAAATGTTTTGGAAGGATAAAGAGCAAAATAATTTTACATGGAAAATAGAATTAGCAAAATACAAACATAACACTCTATAGTAAACAGAATTTATGATTTAAAATGAACAAATAAGCAAGCATTAATGGAAAATGATTGAAGAAACAGACAGGGAATAGAGGGATTTGTTGAGTTTTTGATGGGGTAAGGACAGTATTCTCAGGTGCTGAACACAATATATTGGAGAAGTATTATATATAGATTATATACATAATATTATATAATATATAGCAATATATTTTTAATGTGGTAATTATATATATGTATATCATATGTGTATGTATAATTACAACATTTTTAACATCCTCTCTTTTGCCTGTATGGTTTTTGTAAAATAGAAATAGGGGAGATAGCCAGTGGCAATTGCAAGTACAGGCTTCGGGTATTTTACCACCTATGTTGGTATTCTCACCCCAGCCACTCCTGATAAATCCCAATAAATCTCCTAAACCCAGACAAATGCAGCTCTAAGGAAAATTTGCTATTGTCCCTTTACACACAACCAAACTGCTTCTCCTAAATAGAAATAAACTCTGAAGCCAATTCTTGTGAGAACAATTTAAATTTTAATATATTCATCATTTTGATACTGCATAGTTTTAACAGCTGACTTTCACCTTTTAAAATCTCTTGATGTGAGACAATTTTTGAGAAGTTCCTGAACACCATTTTCAAAGGAATTAAATGTAGCTTTTCTTGATTTCATGGAACCGCCATAAACACCCTAATACTCATATTCATGAACATATTTCAAATCAAAACTTTCTTAAAGACTTTCACGATTAATGCCACATTGGCAAATGGTCTGTTTAGTCTATTGACTGCTGTTTACTTTTCTCTGAGTGCATCAAATTCTAGAAAGATGGTGATCATGAAGTTGCACAGTCAATGTTTACTTGACAGTGCACACTGATGTTGTACATATCTCTGCTCATTCAGTAAGAGGCAGAGCTTAGAAATGACCAATTATCTATTTAATAGTCCCTTCTTCCCAGAACTAAAACTGATTCAGTCACGAGTCAGTGAAAATAATGTCTGTCCTTTGGGAGCTAAAGTTAGTTTTCAAATAGCATTGTATATTTTTTCTCTTTAAAATTATATATGTAAATATATGTCCATTGCTGAAAACTTGGAAATTACAGAATAGTTAAATGATGAAATAAAAGAACCTTTGGGGGCTTCCCTGGTGGCGCAGTGGTTGAGAGTCCGCCTGCCGATGCGGGGGACGCGGGTTCG
>NC_041218.1:8986577-9006784 GCF_002837175.3 Physeter macrocephalus
TGCCACAGAGCGGCTGGGCCCGTGAGCCATGGCCGCTGAGCCTGCGCGTCCGGAGCCTGTGCTCTGCAACAGGGGAGAGGCCACAACAGCCCGCGTATCGCAAAAAAAAAAAAAAAAAAAAAAAAAAAAAAAAAAAAAATAACCTTTGAACCCACCACCCAGAACTATACAGTTAAAAATTTCGATATATTAATATACCTATAGCAACAGTGCTTAGAAGATATTGTAGTTCAAATAATTTTATGGACAACTGTTGAAATACATTTTCTTAAAAGTGCAATTAAATACTAACAGCAGGGTTTTCCTTTAAAAAATTATGGAATAGCAATACAGTTGAATATTATTCAGTCAATGGAAAGTGTAGGGACTTAAAATGGTATCACATGATTTTGAAGGGAAGGTAGGAGACTAAACAGAAGCCATGGATGTTTTATGAAATTCCACTAAGACAATGTCTTCTTTAACGACAAAACTGTATATAGACCAAAACTGTTGAAGAGACAACAGGATAGAAAGAGGTCCACAAAACAGATCCTGGAAAGCAGACTGAGTGTTAATTGGTTTAGCAGAGCAGAGAAAGCTAAACTCTATAAAGGTCATCTTTGGGTTGTAGGAGTGGGTAATAAAGGATGGAGAACACAGTCTATTTGCACTGCAAAACCCTGGTAAATCTGCACAGTTCAGGAAGTCTAGGCAACAGGAATCTCTGAAAGTCAAGGTGTCCAATGCGACCAGAAAAAAAACTTGAAATTCTGGATATGAGGTAGTTAGAAGATACTCAGTTCCCTTGACACTCTGCACAGCCAAACCCTCACCTCCTCCTCTCCATGGTAGAAGATGGAACCTTACTTTCTGGAGCAGGTGGGGCAAAATCTGTACCTGGGACACCAGACACAAGTGATGGAAGCAACCCCTCCAAGCCCCACTCAGGTTCCAGAACACAGCAATCAGGCTTATCCAAATAAACATAAGATTGAAGCCTTCTTCTTTGAATGCTAGGTCTCAAAAGTTTTACCTCTTGAGCACTATTTTTTTTTTCAAACCACTAGAGTATGTACACACTAAAAGAGAATATGAATCAAAAAAGACTATGGAAAATAAGGAGTCCAACGCCGGCTCAGAAATTTCATAGAAGTGAAGGGAACGCTCTGGACGATGGCAAAGAGAAATCTAGGAAGTGCCAGTCTGGATAGGAGTAGGAGGATGGAGGGCTACGGGAAAGCTGTTTCAGAGGAAAAAATACATGTATAAAATTATATAGGTGTATAAAAGACCTGGCCGGGCCTTTGGGCCGAGGTGCCACCTCACATGACTCTGATTTGGAGGAGTGAGGCGTCCATGTGGACTGAGTTTGCTTGATCGGTGGTGAGAGCAGGACCCCCGGTAGACGAGTCAGGGAGGAGGGTCCCAAGTGTTCATCATTTCCCTGGGGACTCCTGAAGCTCTGCCGAGATCCCTCGAGATTGCTCTTCTCAGGTGAGTGGTCCCCGCACGGGCGGGCCTCAGGCCACGTTCCACTGCTCTCTGAGCCCCTGACATCCAGCGCATCCCAGGCCATCGTCTACCTGCCCCTCCATCTGGACCCACATTACTTCCCCAACACACCTGAAGCCACATAGCGTACCCTTTGGGCTCCAACTGCTCCCTGTTTCCCTTCCTGGGAAACCCCACACTCTACCTACCCGGACCAGGCCCCGTCCCAGCCAGCAGGCAACCTCTTGTTGCTGGAAAGAGGAGAACTTTTCTTGGCTTGGGTGACGAGGTCTGCTCCCCCATCACCAGTGCTGGCAGCGGGTTAGGTGAGAGAGAGCGATGATCCAAGATTGTTCTTCAGGAAAAAGGCTCCAGGAAAAAAAGACTGTATACGTGTAAGTGTGTGTATAAAATATGTATTTACATATATACATATTTACACTCATAAGTTATTTTACAAACTTGATTATACTGGGAGGACACTTAAAACTTTGGTGGAGAGTTTAGAAATAAATTAAATAGGTACTAATAGAACACTAAGCAGTTAAAAAATAAGATAAATATTTATTCCAAGAAAAGAGAGTTTTCATGAAGGAGATGTGACCATTTTTTATACTTTGGAGCTCTGATGTAAAAATATAGTGTCAAAATCATATATCAAGAAAGTTTGATATAATTATATTTACAAGTTTTGCAGAGACGTGGCATAAATAGAAGCCAGTACAAAATATTTTACACTAAAAAAAAATCAAGAAAATGCAAATAGTCTATCATGTATAAACATGGATGCCTCATTATAAAAATAGCAGAATTGCAAGAGATTGTCTCTAGAGAGTGGGGATCAGGGGTTGGAATGACTGGGGCAATGTTGTTTTCAGTTGTAAATCTTTAAAAACAATTTGTTTTTTTTAATGTATTACCTTGATGAAAAAATAAAGACAATGCAATGCATGCTATTTTCATTCCGTGTGTAATATTTTATATCTTTATACAAATAAGAATTTATACTATGGTTTTTTTTTTGTTTGTTTGTTTGTTTTTTTTGTGGTACGCGGGCCTCTCACTGCCGTGGCCTCTCCCATTGCGGAGCACAGGCTCCGGCCGCGCAGGCTCAGCGGCCATGGCTCACGGGCCCAGCCGCTCCGCGGCATGTGGGATCTTCCCGGACCGGGGCACGAACCCGTGTCCCCTGCATCGGCAGGCGGATTCTCAACCACTGCGCCACCAGGGAAGCCCTATACTATGTTTTAATCTGTTAGATTCTTATATACTTTACTTGCAACATAAGTTTTGCAAGGGAATCTCGTCATATATGTTCTTAATCTTGGAGAAACCACAGAGTCCTCTCATCAGATTTACTTAATCATAGCTAGATCACTGGGGTCATGGTCAAGGATTAATTGTCACAAGATGTTAAGCAAATTAGCCACATTGGGCAAATTTAGTTTTCAACATCAACTGAATAAAAACAGTTTTCTATAATATATTCTAACAAATACAAAAACCTTCCCTAATTTCAAGGTTATAAACCATCCCGTCCTTGGAACTATTGGAACACACGTCCAAGTCTTACAGAGAGCAGTTTACCAGTAAACAGATTTAGAAAATTAAAGTTTTGATGACATAAAAAGAATAAGACTCTTTAAATCTTACCGTCAATGGTCTGCCAAGATTGTGCCTTTATCTAGATAAGTAAAGACTCAGGACAAACCCAAAGCTCTTGTGTCAACAGTTTCTTTGCCAGAAGTTTCTCTCAAGGATTTCTCCTTCATTAATAGTGGGAACAGGTGGTTTCTGGGTTCACAAACAGTTTTCAAGGCTGAATCAAAGTTACTGATGATTTCTCTTATTTCTATATCCATTGTGAAATAAAATCGCAAAAAATACCACATTCTTTTTATAATATATTATCTCCTAACAATATAAATGACTTGCATCTTTTGTGATTCTATACAGAGAAACTGTTTTGTTTTAGAGAGAGTTCCCTTACAACGCCACAATATTTACACTACATCATTCCTACCATAATGAAAGCAATTTATATGCTACAAAAATATTATAATGAGCACAAACCTGGCTATAGACCGATCACAGAAGTTGTAGAAGGAGGACCTTTCAATAACTCATTCATTCATTCAGAAATATTTACTGGGGGTCTACAATGTGTCAGGCATTGCGCTACGTGCACATGAGCTTACTACCTATGAAACCCATGGTCTGAATGGGGAAGAAAGATACAAAATTCCATTCCACAGAGATGAAACTCAACTGGGATTTAAATGAATAGCAGAGAGGAAATTTTTCTACACAAGGTGAATGGGTGTAATTTTGTGGTTAAATATGTCCTCCATATTGGTAACTAAGAACATATGAACAGAATCAGTTTAAGAAGTGTTAAAATTGTGTTATATTGTCTCTAAACACACACACACACACACACACACACACACACATTTCAGTTTAATTTTAATACACAATTTGAAACGGTCTAGTCAGAAATACAAGAGTTCATTTTTAGTTATTTAACAATTAAATATGCTGAGAGACTGGTTAGTTAGCAACTAAGAACTTGAATCAAAAGGCCAAGCACCAGAGCCAGCTGTTATGAGCACTTTATGTATTATTATCTTCAGTCAATGTCAGAGGCTTGGTAAATAAGCACAAGCATTCTTTCGGATGAAACAGTAAATGGTTGATCCTTCTGGTTTGCACTGGAAATGCCATACAAACACTCCTGCCCCTACAAGAATAGAGGGTAGGTATCTAGAGAACTCAATAATCTATAACCCTTCAGACTGTCACCCTAGCCTTAAGATTTGAATTGGTCCTGTGTTCAGAAGCTTATTGGAGGATTTCACTGCTTGACCCTGACCAGAAGGTTAGCTGAATGCTACTGCTAGAATATTATGGTTTATGTCTTGAATAAACAAACATTCAAGGTGCTGTCAGAGAATCAAAAAGAGAGCTGGGATTTAATGGAGCATAGAGGGTTGCATATCACTTATTGTGCCTGCTTTTACTGTCATTTGTTCTGATACTAGTTTTCTCTGTGACTTATCAGGTATGGAGGAGAGCTAAAGCTCTCTCCTTCTTTAACTATTATATCTCACTGATTATCTACCCTTTATGAACTTATTCATTGTGAATGATCAAATTTGCTTAGGTAAGCCCCTAGCAATATATTTTATTATCTGGACTTTTTCAAATACATTTGTCACCTTGCACTATTTAATAATCTTCAACATTGATTTTTTTTTTTTTTTTTTTTTTTGCGGTACGCGGGCCTCCCACTGTTGTGGCCTCTCCCTTTGCGGAGCACAGGCTCCGGAAGCGCAGGCTCAGCGGCCATGGCTCACGGGCCCAGCCGCTCCGCGGCACATGGGATCTTCCCGGACCGGGGCACGAACCCGCATCCCCTGCATCGGCAGGCGGACTCTCAACCACTGCGCCACCAGGGAAGCCCAAACATTGATTTTTAATGAAAGTAAATTAATTCTTACGGTTAAATTTGATAATGTATATTTAAATATAATTTGCTTGATAATTCTTAGGGCCTGACCACTCTGTAAAGGTCAGTGAAATTTGCTACTATTCTTCAACCAGTAATAGTGACCAGAAGCAACAAATGTCTCCAGGAAAGGAAAGAATAAGTCTTTCTAGAAAACATCTTGAAGACTTTCTAAGTCTTGCTCTGAAAACAGAGACTCTTCAATGGTGATTTTGATTATCATAGTTACTAATGTTGTCTTGAAAGATAGAAGTAATATACTTTCAGGTATGACGTAGTAATAAACTAATGATAAATGTGTAATGCCTAGGAACACTATTAATAGTAAGGGTATACTTCATAAATGATGGATACGTTTTAAAGCCACTTTGATTATTTATATAGGTGTTTTCAAAAGTTTCCATTTATGCTTATTTTATGCCATTAAAAAGAGAATGAGGTATTGAAATTCAAAATTCCTGTCCTTTCCACCTGGTATGCAAAAATAGGTTGATATACAAAAGACTCAGTCAAGCAATTATCTTATCAGGGATATCTTTACAATGGGTTTGACTAATATCTTTTTCCCTCCACAAAAAAAGAGAGTAGATTGGTTGAATAATTAATAAAATTTGGTTCCTTAACTTACTTAAATTATGAATTTGTCAAATGTATTCCAGGTCTCCCAGAAACAGATTAGATTTGTTTTTCTGACCTTTCAATTTATTAAAGAATACAATTTAAATAATAAAATTATTTATAAAATTTTATAAAATATAACTTGTTCCTTCAAATTATAAAAAACATACATAAAGGAAACTTATTTTGGAGTCATGGGTTTTATACTTTTTTAATATATTAAGCTTAAAAATTTTGATGATTTCCAAATGGATATAATTTAGGACCAGGCATTGGAATTACTATTATTTTTCTAGAGAATCTATATTCACCACCAAAACTATAGTTGCACAGTCTTATATCTTATACTATGGAGGCTTATACTTCAGTTTAGACAGTTTCCTTATCTATTTAGTTTATAACTGTTAATATGCCTTAACCATAGGGATTGATGGAGTTTTTTGTTATTTTGCTTCAAGCAACCTGTGAGTCCAGAATTTGGTAGGAAATAGCACCTGGATTAGAACTAATTGAAGAGAGTTTAAGAAAGGGACTATTTATAAAGGTATGGGCAGGGTATAGAGACCACATGGTGAAATGCATACCCCAGGGATTCTGTTACAGCTACTTCTTAGTCTATCAGAGCCTGGAGAGAAAAGGACATGAGCAGGGCCACCCGATGGAAGTGATCAAAGTTCACATTTCCTCAAGAGACTCAATCAGAAAGTTGAAGCCAGTTGTTTTTCTTGAAATTCCCAATTTTCACATGCACCAGTAAATTTTCCTTTTTGTTCAAAAAACAAAGAGAGAGAGAGAGAGAGGGACTCAATCATCCTGGAGCATCCTTGCCAGGAGGGGACCAGGGAAAAATTACCCCAAAATAGCTCCTCCAATCTCCTGCTAGTAGAAAAGGATAGAAAGTGAATACGGAGGGGAAAATAAAAAATATCTGGTCAGGAAACTAAACACTAATCTAAACACTAACCTTCTTCTGACTGAGTAGTAGAGTCTTCTGGTTTCTTTAGAGAACAACACACTTGTGGCCCATATGCGTATGGGATCACTCAACAGTCACCTCAATCTTGTGTAAGTGTCTTCCTGAGAGCAGATGTTGGTAAGATAAAACTACATTTTCCACACGTCTTTATAGGTGTGGTCTACATTATACCAATCAGATGCAAATGCCTAAGTCATCGAACTGGGTCTGAATTACATGATGACAGTAAGGTCTGGTATTCGTTTTGCTGCTATGGATTGTGGCAGAGGTAGTACAGGTCTGGATTCAGCAACTATGGCAACAGCTTGCTAACGCCTAAGAAGCAGCAGCTTTCTTAATGTGCCAGGTCTATATATGGTTTGGAGAAATTATACTGAAAAATCAGCTTAAAGCCCATTTCTGCTGTCCTGTCAGTTTGCTAGGTATATACCTTGATAAATTAGTTTTTCCCTAAAACACCTAAAATATCATTCTGACAGGCATTTCACAGACATTCTCATCACTGTCGACCTTCCATGCTGAACGTATTTTGATACTTAGCCTCTCTGTAATCCAGAACTAAAAGCTGTATTTATATATGTGAAGGGTAAATTTCAAGTGATTAGTCCTTCTGTTTATTTCAACAGTAGATATACTCACTATTATCAGGAAAAACTCAACAGGTGTTTATATTATTATATAATCTGTGTAAAACAAATAAATTTAAAATAGGAAAGCATTATGCTCTTATACAAGAACTAACAACTATCCATAAAGTGTGTTAGACTGATCCAGAGCACTTTCTATGATGATGTGAAGATCTAGGGAGAATAAGTAGAACATGGCATATTAACTAGAAAACACACGTTTTTCAAACAAGCTATTCTTTTTGAATGACATTCTTCCACTGTATGCAATCAAGATTATTAACATGCTGACATTTTCCTTCAGTGTTCTGGGTTGAAACACAAATATATCAAAAGATATATAAAATAATTCACAGTGATGAGCTTTAAACCAGCTTAAACGCACAAAAAAATTGAACACACAAAATTTTTTCAGATCTTTAAATGAGAGCTAGGAATAAGACTGTTTAAATGTGTTTTCAAATAATTGTGATATGTCAATGACTTAGGTAAGAAAAACTTCCTACTCTCATGAAGAGAAAGTGACATCTTTATCTTATATTCCCTATTTAGCATCTTATATTTTCATCTTCAATAACAGCTACTGGCTCTCCAAGTTCTTAAAGGAAAGTGGGAATGACATCTCCAAGTACCCTTCTTCAGTGACCGTCAAATGCAAAGAAACTCTGAATGTCTTACATTAATTGCCGAAACATTATAAATCTATCACATATTACTATCTATTCTGTGATTTGTGAACACAGAGAGGGAGGCTGTGAATATGGTGAAGAGAATATATGAATACAGAGAAAAGAACAAAGCCTGACTGCATTAGGACTTTCTAAGCCTCCAGGCAGAAGTGGTGAGACTACTTTGTGGTGTAGAATGTACCTCTAGATACTATGATTAACTCTCATAAAGAAGGAGAGAATTTTTAAAAATGTAAAGTTTTGGAGATGGTAACTTGGAAAGGTCCAGAATATATTTAGGGATGAGAGAGCTGACAAGGCAAGCCTTAGCTTGGGATTGTGTGTAACATTATTGGGAGTAAAGTGGGGATGTCATTGTTCAGTTACAAGATTTCATTCAGCGCAGAGTCTATTATTTATTCAAAAAATCTCTGCAGAAGGAAGAATAAAATTTAAGAGCTAGACTACAGTTTGGGGAAGCTACAAAGCAGAAGTTCTCAAATGTCTGTGTGCATCAGACTCACTTGGGGGGCTCATTAAAACACAGATCCTAGGCCTGATCTCCAGTTTCTGATACTAGGTCCAGGGTGTGGCCCACAAATGTTCATTTCTAACAAGTTGCAAGCGATGCTGCTGCTGTCAGTCCAGCCATTATACTTTGAAAATTGATACACTAAATAAATGGGCTTGGTGCTTAAAGATGGAGAGATAGCCTCATCAAATGAGAAGACGTATTCACTGGTGGGGCAGGAAGTAGTTATAATGACCAATGCAATAATAACAAGAGCAAAGTCCACCAGCAGTACTGGACAATTCAGAAAAGCAGCCACAACATAGTATTTTTTGGAGCAGAAAAACAGTCAACATTCCCTTCCGTGGAGCCAATACCATTACATTTTTGTTTCCCCAAACTCTGTTTCCATTGGAAAGAAAATAGGTATAGTTACCCTTACGGTCACTTAATTTAAAAATGCTTCTGAGCACATACCACATTCGAGGGATTGTGCCAGGCAATGGAATACAAGGAAGAATAAGACTTAGTCCCTTCCCCTATGGAAGTCAGCCATTATTAACGTAGTAAAGTCTATCATGCAGAGACAATGCCTGGGCATCTTAGTATCTTATACAAACTTCATCACGGTGCCTTGTGCATAGAAAACACTCAGTAAACATGCTGAATAAATGTTGCATTCATTGACATGAAATCATCAGCAGCACATTCTGCTGACCCCTGCATTTGCTGACCTCTGATGACATACCAGATACTCTGCTTATTCTCTCGTTTAATTCTGACAGCCACCTTATACGGGAAGTAATTTTATTATTTCTGTAACACAGAAAGGAAACTCAGCTTTACAAGATTATGCAACTTGCCCCAGATCACACAGCTGAAAGAGTCAAAGCTGGAATTTGAGTCCTGATCTGTACGACTTCCAACTCCCTTCTGCATCTGCTGTGCTGTCTCACAAAGTGATTGAAAATATTTTCTGTCTTAGTTATCAAACATGCATTCCTGTGATCTTTACTCTAGTAATACGCATAAGAAATAAATATTTTTACATTGCTCATTCATTTTTTTTCCACTCGTCTACCAGAGTACAAAATGTCAGCTATAACAATGAAATAACCCAATATACTGCTCTAAGTAATAATAAAAAGAACTAACATTTAACATATTCCAGACAACATGTTAAATGTCATAACTCATTTTCCTTTCAAAAAGAAACCACATAAGTATTATCTTTACTCCCACTTTCTAAGTGAGGAGTTAGAAAAATTAAGTAACAGTTTCTTAGCCATGGAGCTATTAGCAGATGGAAAATTTGAGCCCTCTTTATTCTAACTTTAGAACTGTCGCTAAGCATGACTACGTCACACTGCCTCTCCTCAATTTCCACTTATTTCTAGACAGTCTGCCCTGAAAGTACTCATCATTATGCTTTCACCTACACTTTTCTATAATGAAACTTGACTTCTTAGCTTCCAAAACCAATACTCTGCATGGATCAAAGAGTGAAGGTAGTCACTCACATGACATACTGGTATTCGGCTTACCACCACCTTCAGAACATGGGGAACTTCTGTGCATTTTATATGTGGGTTAAGCAAGAGGTAATGCTTGCAGTTAGTTTGTGACTGTGACAAAATGTATACAACGTCAATAAAAACAAAATTAATGTGGTTCCAAAAGGAAAATTGAAAAGGTTTAAAGTAATAAGCATTTTATTTTCCTGTAGTAAGTATTTTCTCTGAATGTAGCATACAATATGTGAAGGAGTTATAGAGAAAAATGCACAATTTACAATGTAATACTTCATTTCCAAATTTAGACAAATATACCAATATTGTTATACACACCTTTGTGTATATATTAAGAATTATTGCTTTCATCATGTAAACAGAGATTATTAATATTGCTGGGTAGATCTGATATGGTTTATCTTTTTGAATAGAATCAATAAAATGAAAATATCCATTATGTACAGGACTCATGATAAGGGAGGATTTATATTCAAATAGTGATTTTCTTTACTCTGTTGATCCAACTTCTCTCATCTGCTTCCTTCTCTAGTTTCAGGGATGTCTATGGCCTAGAATGGCCCCTTACATTAGCACAGATTACATACAAACCTCAGCCAGAGTGAAGAACATGTCTTAACGTCAAGTTCCCAATGATTCCCAATCCCATTATTTCTCACTCTCGTCTTTCCTTAGAAGGCTCAGGCCAACCTTGCCTTCCTGTTCCTTAAGCAAACCAAGTATATCTCACTCCCTCAGTTTGTACTTACAGACCCTTCTGCCTGGAACGTGTCATTTAGATCTCAGCTCATATGTCGTGTTCTCAGAACATCCTTTTTTTCCTTTCATTTATTTATTTAGCTATAATTTAGAAATATACATTTCCTTTGTAGCGTATAGTTCTGTGAGTTTTGACAAATGCATAAAGTCATGTAACTACCACCAGTCAAGATAGAGAACAGATCCTTTACCCACAAAAATTCACTGTGCCCCTTTGTTGTCAACCCCTACTTCTACTTTGTGCCCCAAGAAACCACTGATCTGTTTTCTGTTCCTATATTTTTTCCTTTTTAGAATGTCATATGTGTGGAATAATATATGTAGCCTTTTGAGTTTGAGTTGGGTATCCATTCTTCACCACTTACATAATGTTACCTTACAATTTACTCTCCACCACTGTGCTATCTTATTTTATTTTTGTTATAGCACTTATTATTCCCTGAATACATCACTTTATTTGTTTATGTGTCTATTATCTACTTTCTTTTTTCTGAGCTGAAACAGCTACATATGTGACACTTTTGTGCAAATTAGATTTTTTTTTTTTCAGATTTACCTTCAACTCATGCACTTAAACAAAATTCAGCCTTCAAAGGCATTTCCAGGCAAAAGATTATATGAAGTCCTCAACCCTCAGAGTGGGCTGGTCAACATTCAATTTACATATAGGTAATAATACATTCTGAATAAAAAAGCAGTGCAATGAAAGATGCAGGGATGAGTTGTAGACTACATATAAACTGACTTATGAAGATTCAGTTATCTAGAATATAGATTATCAACAGAGTAACAAAAAAATTAAATTATGTTTGTCCCTTGTCAGTGCTTTTGTGAAAAGCAGATTCCCTATATGACGAGGTCAGAGATAAGTATTTATAAATAGAGATCAGTGGAATATAATATACACCAGACAAGCAGAGGATAAAAATGACTAATAATGATACCTTCCACCTCTAGTGTTTTATGTGTTAAATAGCAGTAAATTAAACAAATATTATAGACCCAATTACTGTGCTACATCAATGCATGATCAATGGCAAATGCATTTAAGAACTTCAAAGAAATTAAAAAGAAAATTTCTGGGACCATAAGACAAAGGTATCTCTTGATGTAAATCATGCAATAAATAGCCACTGTGAGGAAAAATATCTGGTGGTGTTTATGACTTATTGGTAAAGAACAGTTTTAGATACATTCCTAGATGTCCCTTACCTATTAATCTTACTCCATGAAAGGAATTTTAAAATGTGACATTTTCTGTTTGAGTTTCATCTAAGTTGCTAAAAGTCAACAACAAAACATGAGGTTCCATAACCCCAATATTCAAAAGCAGAGTACTAGGATATATATATATATGGGCCTAGCAAAGGGAAGGTCCAAAAATCTCTCTCCCATCTTATCCTATTATACTGACATAACAACAAATTGAAAAGAAATATATAATAAATGAGAAAAAAATCACCAAAATTGAGTTGTTTACTTGTTCTATTTCTCTTTGTTTTCGCTAAGTTCTTTTATATGGTTGCATAATCCTTACCTAATAAAGCCATATCCTAAGGCTCAGAGGTATTATGCTGTCCTGATTTTTCTATTAATTTTCTGACTTTTCTGTGTGTGTGTGTGAGCGCATGTGTATACGTGTGTGTGAATTTGTTACCCTTCTTTCTTTCTTCCTCTCTTCAAATGTAGATAAAGTCAATGCTTACTTTATTTTTTCTCTCTCTTTTCTTCCTTCTTGAAAGGTTAACACATTTATGTCTGTCTGTTTGCCTGTTTATATATATCTCTCTGAACTCCAGAGATTTGTGGAAATAATACTTATCTCCCATAAAATGCTCTGCAAAACCAACCTTCTTTTTTGCATATTTCTGTCAATTTTATCCAGGCTCAAAACCACACTCTAATCTATGATTAATTGTTTTCCCTACAATCTCAGTTTTATATGCTGTCATTCATCAGACCCTGAGCATACTCTATAATGCTTCTTGTATACACTACTTCCTCTGCATTTCCACCCTAGTGAAGGCCCATTTTTTTATACATTAGCCTCTAAACAATTATTTTCAAAACAACTAAACATATTTCCTGTTGCCAGGCTTTGCTATCCACTTATGAAATCATGATTTTATTAAACCTCACTTTCTGTCTTTCTCTGTTTAAAAACATGCATCAGACTTCCCACTTCCGCCTCCTATAGGGAAACACTCACACCTCTAAGCCTGGCATCACATGCCTCCTCTGCGCGTGAGAAGCACTGATTTTGCAGCCTCTTCACTTTCCATATTTCCTACTCCCTTACGGACACTATGCAGTCCAGCTAACATGACCAATAAATACTTGGGGAACTCTACATCTTTCACATACACTTTTGAAAAGTGCCCCTCCTCATGTGGCTACTCAAAGCTCAGTTAATTTTCAAGGTTCAGGCCCTCTTTCTCCATGAAACTTTGATGATTCACCTAAACCAATGGTTTCTATGGATTCCATTTGTCATTTACACTCCTGTTATGAGAGGTTACAAACTCCACTGTGACCAAAAAATAGGAGCCAACAATTGTCCTGAAGATATCAATTATAACTTCCAAATCTAAAATCAACAAAAAATTGAGCAAATATTGTATAAAATACATCAATTGCTGTGCAGTTGGCCAAAAGAAGGAATACCAAAATGACCAAAAGAATAAAGGGGAATATTATTCTGTAAGCAAAGTCCTTAGCATAGTGCCTGGTTTCATATTGGCACTGAAGAGTATGGTTTTCATTCCGAGTCTCAAACGCATCACGTTAAAATATTTAAATTTTTTCCCTAGAAAAATGATGTTTGAGGTCTAAGAAAGTTATGCCACAAATGGGAAAAGTGAATACAAATTTTATCAGCCAATCACAAAAACTAGAATTTGAAGTGTTGCTTAGTTTGTGGGAGATATTACAAATCAAGTAAAACAAGGTCTTAGCATAAGGCTATTTCATTATAATTTGATGCCAATATAGGACATTACCATAACATAAATTCAAAACAAAGTGTCACTTTGAGACCCCAGTACACTTTTATCACTCAATAGCTAATGTAGCATTTTCCACAAAAAACATAATTTTGATTTGTATTTTTCCTTATTATGGATATTGTCATGCACTTTCCAAATTATTAGACATAAGTGATACACACTGACATGGGACTTTATCAGTATGCGTGTTTGAGAAAAATAAGGAAACTTGCTTAACCTAATAGGGGCAGAGACAAAAGAATTACATTTTCAAAAAGTATTGTAGTTACACCTATTTTTTAAACCTAATTAACTAATTAATTTATTTATATTTTTGTCTGCGTTGGGTCTTCGTTGCTGCATGCAGGCTTTCTCTAGTTGCAGCGAGCGGGGGCTGCTCTTCGTTGCGGTGCGCAGGCTTCTCATTGCAGTGACTTCTCTTGTTGCATAGCACAGGCTCTAGGCACGCAGGCTTCAGCAGTTGTGGCACGTGGGCTCAGTAGTTGTGGCTCGCGGGCTCTAGAGCACAGGCTCAGTAGTTGTGGCGCACAGGCTTAGTTGCTCCGCAGTACGTGGGATCTTCCCGGACCAGGGCTCGAACCTGTGTCCCCTGCATTGGCAGGTGGATTCTTAACCACTGCGCCACCAGGGAAGTCCCATTACATCTATTTTTAATGCTTTGGAAGCACCTGTCAGCAAGAACATCTGCATCCTAATAGCCTATTTTAAGGAAATTTAAATCATTCTTATGCTGACAAATACAGCCATATTCCAAATAAGTGCATCTCATAAAAGTAAATACATATTCAATGACTCATTAAAATCAGACATTTAAAAAAAATCATGATTCAGGACCCAATACACAGTTTTAAAATAAAAATATTTCTCAATGAAAGAGTTGTGTAGTGTACCATATGCAAATGTTTATCTCATTTAATAATGATGATTACTATAAAAATGCCTCTTAATCAAAGGAAAGAAATCATTACACCACACGTCTCAACACAATTATTTATTCCTCTCTAGGAAATACAATGTGTATTTGAAATACTGGAAAATTACCATATATTACTTACATAATAGTCATAATGTTTTTGAAGACTGTAAACCAAATTTTACTGTTTTTACTAAATGCAAAAAATTGTTGTAGTTTTATTCCCCTAATATGATAACTCCCATTGGTTTGTCATCTGATTACCCACTGGGTTCCCATGCTTCAGAATGAGGGCAAATGACATCTATAAAGGAAAGTTGTTTGACTGTCACATTAGACTTCTTTGAGTCTCTGCATGAAAAAGGCTATGAAAGCTGGTCTTTGTGAAAGCTAAAAGTAGTTTCTAAATTCCATAAGCTCCCTTTAAGAATCAAGAGCTAGATTTGGCCAACTCCGATTAAAGAATATTACTCCAAATCCTTGCTAGAAAAATAATGGAAGAGGGAGGATGAAAGGGAAGGTCCTTTCAAATAGGAAGAGAAAGTAGAAAGAATTCTATATCAAGAGAAATTGAAGGTGAAGAAATGAGAATGTGAATGAAACCTGAGTCCCTAAGACGAAAGATTTCCCAATTTCTTGGATTTTAGGCAGAAAGGTGTGGGGGGAAAAGGCAAAGTTATAAAATACTTGAGGATATCCCCATATCCCTCAAAGGGTGAAGAAAGTCTTCTAGATCAGGGATTAGTCCCTCCCTCCCCTTTCCAGAGAATTTTTCATGATGACAGGAGACATTTTTGATTATCACAGTGGGGGAGTGGCGGTTACTATTGGCATCTGGCATCTAATAGATAGAAGCCAAGGATGCTCCTGAACAATCTACAGTGAGGAAGGCAGTCCCCCACCGTAAAGAATTATCTGGCTCAAATTCCAGTGGTAGTGAAGTTTATAAAGCCTACTCTAGTCTGGCGTTCTGCTTCATGGCCATATCCGATATGGGGCTGAGCAGTGTAATAAAGTCCATAGACAGCAGTAGGAGCTGAAAGCCCATGCTCTAAGATAAATTCTTTCATTCAGCAAATGTAGAGTGTTTATTCGATAAATACCTGGCATTGTTCTATCCACTAAGGATAAGCACTGTATGAACCGGACACATTTGGTGGACAAACCAGAGAGTTAGTGGGCAGAGATGGCACCACTATTCCATAGAAGGTCTTTAGGGACGTTTTCTCTGAAAAGTTGACCTGTAGAGGTCCAAGGAGAAGAAACAGTTAAGTATAGATTTCCCAGAAGAAATGCGTTTGGTATGTTTGAGGGACAGCAAGGAGGCCGGTGTGAATGGAGCAGAGTAAATGAAAGGAAGGGTGGCCGACGGTCTTGCTTACAGGTGAGATCATTAGGGAATCACGGTCTATCGTAAGGACTTGTGGTGTTTTAATGAGTAATGTGAAGGGCAGTGAAGGATTTTGAGCACTGGAGTGACATGATATAACTTACATGTTTAAATGATGAACTTTGCCTTCTGTTTCGAGATTATGAGAGGAGGATGGGGCAGAGGCTAGAACTGGACCCTTGAGGTAGTAAAAGATGTTGTGAAAGGGGTCTGATTCAGGATCTGTGTTGATGGTGGGGTTGTATTTGTTGGCAGGTTGGCTCTTTGACAAGACTCAAAATGAATCCAATAATTTTGCAAAAATAAAGAACAGAGCTGTCATTTGCTAAGATGGGGGGGTATAGACCTAATGCTATGCCCACCCTCCGCAAATTCCTATGTTGAAATCTTAACCCCCAATGTGATGGTACTAGGAGTTGGGGCCTTTGGGAGGTGATTAGGTCATGAGGATGGAGCCCTCATGAATGGGATTGGTATCTTATGAAAGAGGCTCCAGTGGGCTTGTTTCCTCTCTCTCTCTTTCCCTCTCTCCCTGACATGTGAGGATACAAGGAAGAAAGAGCCCTCACCAGGTACCAAATCATTCCATACCTTGATTTTTGACTCCCAGACCCCAAAACCATGAAGAATGCATGTGTGTTGTCTAAGCACCCAGTCCATGGTCATTTGTTACAGCAGCAGGAGCTGACTGAGAGAGGGAGAGACTAGGAGGGAGCTGGAGTCTGTTTCACTTTGTTTTGTTATGTTGAGGAAGGTCAGAAATTTGATTTTTAACCTACTAACTTCAAGAAGCTTATTACATCTAAATGAAATTAATGAATACACAACTGGATAAATGAGTGTGAAGTTCAGGAGAGAGATGTGGACTAGAGTTATAAATGTGAGAACTGTAAGAATAGTGATGGTATTTACAGCTGTGAAACAGGATGCTTTCGTCTAGGGCATTGTTTCTCTAACTACCTATGGTGAAAAAACAGGATCTTATTCCATTCCACAAGGACTGACATTTGGTCATACTATGTGTGGACAATCTTCACAAGGGAATTTGGCATCACCTGAATTGGACTAGACTCTGTCCAATGACACAAGCCTGTGGATTAGGTCTTGGATGCTGTAGCAATGTGAAATTGATAAAAATGTTTCCAAACTCTTAATCCCAATTTCTGTGTTGTCTCATTGAGGAGAGGTAAAATCAGTTGTGGTCCAGAATCAGTCTACATTTTCTATTTAATCATTTGGTTTTTAGTATGTGATCAGATTGATATGAATCATAATCTCCATTTTACTGTGTAAAGTAGACATATTCTGAGAACTGGAAAATATTCAAATGCCCATGCAAAAGTTATGTATGTACACTTATGTTTACACAGATATATTTAACAACTATTAGCTAGTGTGGTACACCATATAAATATCAAAGAAAGGGAAATGTTTAGGCAATAATGAACTGAGAAGATCCAAATAATGTGAGAAAATTGCTCAAGGTTATTAATTCTGCTAAATAATAAAATTTCTTAATGCAAAAGGATTTTGGAGAAAGAAAGAGAAACTGAAAAAATGGAACTTACATGCAGGAAAAATTTTAAAGGGCTCAGAGGGCAATTTGGAGTTCACATTGCTATAAGGGGGAGAATAAATGATGTAATTAAATGTCTGGAAAAGTAATTGTTCTTAGAACCCTGATATTTTCTCAAGTATCTAATACAATTGACACCATCTGTCTTTTAGTTTTCAACATCCATTCCAAGGAAGTCCCGACATTTCACTTTTGATTGTAATACATTCATCAAATATTTACATTTTTCCTATTGAAAATTCCAGAAAGGATTCAGAGCACAGACACAATTTTAGAAAGTTCTTTTGTTTGATTCATGTCCTTTGGCTTTTATTTTATTTTTCAGTTTTAAGTCAGATTTCATTTTGTAGGACATTGAATGTTCAATTATTTATGATATTGATAAAGTATAATGGTATTCAATTCTCTCCCTGTGTACTCATCCATGTATTCTGAATATCTGAGAAATTATACAAAAAGCTAGTTTTTAATTGCTTTTACCTTTTCTTTTTGAGACCAGGTTAGAAGAATACATATAGATATTTTATTTTTAGTAAACATCTGGAAAGAATTTTTGTTTATTTTCTATGGAAACATAAAACTTCATTGGATATATGGCTTTTACTCAGCAGTAATTGTTAAGGCTTGGGTGAATTAAGCACTATACAGAACTATTTTCTCTGTATTACTGCTCTATTTATATTTTGGTAAGTAGCTGCTGTTTGCACTAAATGGATTGATTTCCTGTCTTTCAGCCTCATACAGATCTTCAAAAATAGCTTTTTATTCTACCAGAGTGTTGACAGCATAGGCCCAGAGATAAAGCAAGTTTATTACTATTATTATTATTACTATTTTAATCAGAATGGCATTTACTAGGTTCTATATTTTCTGAAAGATGGTTTTAGAATATAAAATAAAACACTCTATTAAGAGGATAGGGATTCATTTGTTCATTGAATAAAAAACTAATATTGTTATGTGTCTACTATTGACAGGAATTATGCTAAGCACTGGATGAGTAAAAAGAGTCTAGACTCCCAAGAGCCTCAGTGCAGTTAGACAAGAGAGCCAAGTGGGCACATGAGTTTAATGAAAGCCAGTAGTACTATGCACTCGGACAGCAGTATGAATAGACTACCTTGTAAGTTCTGAATGAAGTTCAGAGAAAGCTGACAGAGGGGCTGCCTTGGTAGAGCATGGAGGGAAACACAGAAGTTAACCAGGCTGGATGGGAAGGTGTGTATGTGTGTGGAGGGGGTATGGTAAACAGCTGTGAAGTACGGATGGGGTGAGTGGCAGGAAATGGGATTGGAAATATAGGCTGGGGCCTAATTGGGTAAGGTCCTATCAGCTGTTCAAAGAAATGTAGATTTTATTCTAGTGAGAACTGAAGGACTTAGAGAGGTGGGTTGGGGTGGGGAGTGGAAGGATGGTCACATAATTAGACTTCCCTTTTGGAAGGATCTCTAATGATGAATTGACTTGCAGATGATCAGGACTGGAAGCAGAAAACTTATTTAGGAAAGTATTCAACTAACTTGAGTTGGACCATAACAGGGCTTAAACTAAAATAGAAAGATAAAGAACATTAAATCTATTCTAGAGATATTACAATCACAGAATTGATAAGACTTGGTGATTGATTATGTTATCTATGGGACAATATTGGAAAAAATCCTGAGGGCCAGCAAGCTCCTGACATTATATTTAATAAACCTTCTTTTTTTTTTTTTTTTTTTTTACTTTTAAGAAGCCATTTAAGACTCATAAACAAATTACAGGTTGAATTATCTGTTGGTGAAAAATGACTACATGCTAAATAAAACTATAATGGATTTATAATGGATTTTTTGAGAGGAAATTTCAAAAAGATTAAAGCTATTGTTTTCCTTTAACTTGCTGCCCACCCCAGCCACAGGCACATTTGTCTTCAAGGGGTTCTGGCTAATATCCAAAAACTCCCATAAACAGGACTACTTTGCTCTCATCATAATGCACTGTCACACAGAGCAGGTTGCTAAGAGCTTGTGATGGGTATTTGATTCTGAAAAAATTCCCACTGCTATTTTCTGTTCCTGCACTAACTCTGGGTCCTCTAGATGTTGATGTTGTATTACTGAGACAGGAAAACCTCCCATGGAGGACCTGTCTTCTTCCTCTTTGCTCAGCCTGTCTATCTGGAGCTGGTTGGAGGCTCCACATCGTTATGTGTGGAGAGCATAAGTCACTCATCATTTATTGCATATTCTCAACTACAGCCCACCCTATTTTATCAGACATTGTTAGGTAGAAATGAACTCAACTACTAACACGTAAGCTCAGGCACAAATTTAAGACACGAGCCATGGGGTAGAGGGTCAATGCAGGGAGAGTGAAAGGGAGAGAGGTCAAGAATGAATCTGTCCTCTAAGATCAGGAACAAGACAAGGTTGTCCACTATCACCACTATTAGTCAACATAGTTTTGGAAGCTTTAGCCACAGCAATCAAAGAAGAAAAAGAAATAAAAGCAATCCAAATCGGAAAAGAAGAAGTAAAGCTGTCACTGTTTGCACATGACATGATACTATATATAGAGAATCCTAAAGATGCTACCAAAAAACTGCTAGAGCTAATCAATGAATTTGGTAAAGTAGCAGGATACAAAATTAATGCACAGAAATCTCTTGCATTC
>NC_041218.1:9008291-9010482 GCF_002837175.3 Physeter macrocephalus
ACCATAAGACCCAGCAATCCCACTACTGGGCATATACACTGAGAAAACCATAATTCAAAAAGAGTTATGTACCAAAATGTTCATTGCAGCTCTATTTACAATAGCCAGGAGATGGAAGCAACCTAAGTGTCCATCATCAGATGAATGGATAAAGAAGTTGTGGCACATATATACAATGGAATATTACTCAGCCATAAAAGGAAACGAAATTGAGTTATTTGTAGTGAGGTGGATGGACCTAGAGTCTGTCATACAGAGTGAAGTAAGTCAGAAAGAGAAAAAAAAATACCGCATGCTGACACATATATATGGAATCTAAAAAAAAAAAAAGAGTGGTTCTGAAGAACCTAGGGGCAGGACAGGAATAAAGACGCAGACATAGAGAATGGACTTGAGGACACAGTGAGTGAGAAGGGTAAGCTGGGACAAACTGAGACAGTGGCATGTACATATATACACTACCAAATGTAAAATAAATAGCTACTGGGAAGCAGCCACATAGCACAGGGAGATCAGCTCAGTACTTTGTGACCACCTAGAGGCATGGGATAGGGAGGGTGGGAGGGAGACACAAGAGGGAGGAGATATGGGGATATATGTATACATAGAGCTGATTCACTTTATTATAAAGCAGAAACTAACACACCATTGTAAAGCAATTATACTCCAAGAAAGAAAAAAAAAAGAATTAATCTTGTTTCTGGCTTTTGTGGCTGGAGGCTCTACTTCTAAGTTTTCAGTACCGTGCAGGAGCAAGCTGGTGGTCTGGCCTGGCACATGATGAGGGGTGGGCATGACTTCTCTGTGAGTATGTTGGTTTCAGGACCCTGAAGTAAAGTCCTATAAATGTGTCCTGTAGGCAATTGAGTATGTGTTTCTGGAGCTGAGGAGAGGGGGCTAGAATCGAGACGGAATTCTGGAAGCCAGCAACATGTGTTTGAAGCCTAACTAAAATTATTTAAGAAGAATGTGTGGTATGAGAAGAGAAAGCAGTGAACTAACCTTTGGGGAATACCAACACTCTCTAGAAAAGGCAGGTCACCGAAGGAGGCTGAGAAAAGCTGGACAAAGAGCTTGGAAGAAATTCAGGGAGAAGATATTATAAGAATCTGAGAATGAAGGGAAAGCGTCCAGTGCCACATAAGGTCAAATAAGTTACTCACTTAAAATGTGTTCCTTGGATTTACCATGAGGAGACAAAGATGATTTTACGAAAACAGTTTCAGTGGACCGTTCAAGATGGAAGCAAGAAGGTAGAAATAGCAAATGAAAAATAACTGGCCAATCAAACATTAAAGTGAAATGAGAGGGATGTTTTAAAATTTAACTGCTGTAGGCTGTTTTTCTAGACAATTCTCAAAACAGCTTTACAATGCAGGTAAAATTGATCTCTCATGGTGTATCAATAAATCTGGGACTGTTCATGTTGAAAAAAATTGTTTTGGTTATTGCTGCATAACAAACTATGCAAGATTTAGAGGCTTCAAATTAAACCATTATATTATTTCTTGTGACTCTGTGAGTCAGGAATTTGGACATGATTTAGCAGAGCTGGGACATCTAAGATTGTGTCATCATAGATTTAGCGCCTGGGCAGACGTGCTTCCCTTTGCAGTGTCTCCTTCATGTGATCGCTCCAGCAGAGTAATTGGATTTCTGATAAAGGTTCTCAGGGATCCCCAAAGCACAGAAGTGGAAGGGGCCAGCCCCTTTTAAGTTTAGGCCTGGAAAGAGTACAGTGTCACTGCTCCCAGTACAGCATTCTACTGGTTAAAGCAAGTCACAGATTAACTGTAGGAGGGGACCACACACAGTTATGAAGACTGGTAGGATCAATGGGGGCCAACTTGGAAACCAGCTACCACAAAGATGAAGATGAACATGTTCTCATATCTCATAGATATATATTCTAATGCAGCTTGCAAGTATAGTAGGGTGGTTTTTAATCATCAATCAGACTATTTAAACACATACACACACCAGAGAATTCATTTCCTTAGGAAGTAAGAGTTTAGTTTCAAAATACCAGTAGCAAAACTTATTTAAAATAAAGTGCTTGGGCTTCCCTGGTGGCGCAGTGGTTGAGAGTCCGCCTGCCAATGCAGGGGACACGGGTTCGTGCCCCGGTCCGGGAAGATCCCACATGCCGCGGAACGGCTGGGCCCGTGAGCCATGGCCGCTGAGCCTGCGC
>NC_041218.1:9010764-9014367 GCF_002837175.3 Physeter macrocephalus
AAAAAAAAAAAAAAAAAAAAAAAAATTAAGTGCTTGACAGGGAACTATATTCAATATTCTGTAATAAACCATAATGAAAAAGAATATATATATAATATATATATAAAACTGAATCACTTTGCTCTACACCAGAAACTAACACAACATTGTAAATCAACTATACTTCAATAAAAAAATAAAATAAAAAAGTGCTTGCAAGTCTGTTAACCAGGAAAAGCAAACACACAAAATTTCTTATCTTGACAATTCTAATTAATACATATGTCTTAGATCCTATTCCTAAGTGATTTCTTTGCTCTGTATTTTTATACTTAGC
Source organism: Physeter macrocephalus (assembly GCF_002837175.3). Taxonomy (NCBI): domain Eukaryota; kingdom Metazoa; phylum Chordata; class Mammalia; order Artiodactyla; family Physeteridae; genus Physeter; species Physeter macrocephalus. Next base: position 9,011,081 of record NC_041218.1, read on the forward strand.
TAAGAAACAAATGGAAAAATAATAAAATAGTTTTAAAATTGTACCTTTCTGGCTAGTTTCAGTGACAACGGATAGTCTCTACTTTTTTATCCCATAAATCCCTAAATCTTCAGAAAATATTGTGCAGTTCTGTTAAAATATAGAAGATCATTTCTGAGTCATCAATAAGTTATATACAATTTGTAATTAATTTTGCATCTCAACCTTTTAACGATCTATCAGCAAGAGTACTAGGGCTTCCATGTGTCTTATTATATGTTTAATTTTAAGAATCATTACTTAAGAGCAGCTCTAACTTACTTCTGGAATGCTAATGAAATTTATATATCCCAAACCATTTGTAACTGACATTCACTGAGTTGTACCTCTAGTTATTAAGATATATCTTCCTTACATAAAATTATGGCAAAAATAATTGGAGGAATTCTCCAAAGCTTTTTCTTCTCTACTCTCCAGGGAAACATATAAAATTCTTAAAAACATACTAAACTTACACAACTATATCTCTTATAGACTTGAAATAATGAGCCTAACTTGAAATTTTCACTACAGTCAATTGATTCTATAAGATGAGTGGGTGGGACTATTACTCTCTGAGACACTGCTTTAGTAGAAAATAGCTGTGAGAGATGGTCATCACTGATATGTACTAAGAAATGGCAGAGACAAATTTTTAAGGGAAAACTTTGGCTCTCAAAAGTTTCCAGAGCTGAGATGTTCCCTGAAGGCTAAGAAAATACATTTGTTCTGTGTACTCAGCAAGAAGTCAGTGTGTGAAACCCAGCTGTATTATTGTTGGCTTCTGCCACAGAGATCTCAGGCTGGTGGTTCTCAGTCTTCAAAAATCACAAACAGGATGGTTTGACCCAATTTTAAAAATATCTTTAATTTATTGTCAATATTTTAGAAACATGATGTCTTGTACTAAAATTCTGATATCAGGAATCTCTTAAAACACGCACATAGGGCTTCCCTGGTGGCGCAGTGGTTGAGAGTCCGCCTGCCGATGCAGGGGACGCGGGTTCGTGCCCCGGTCCGGGAAGATCCCACATGCCGCGGAGCGGCTGGGCCCGTGAGCCATGGCCGCTGAGCCTGCGCGTCCGGAGCCTGTGCTCCGCAATGGGAGAGGCCACAACAGTGAGAGGCCCGCGTACAGCAAACAAAAACAAAAACACCCCCACATATTTGGCAATGCTGGGCTCCAAATTCACAAATGGCCCACCTCATTCCGTTACCTCAAATGCCTTCGGATGTGTGTTGGCATTCCATTTTGAGACCCTCAGCTTAATAAGAAGTGCCAGGGTAAGTTTCTGTGTGGAACTTGAAAGTAGGCAAAATAGAGCACTGGTTATCATCTCCGTGCCATGTTTACTAGGTTATTTTACAGACACCTCTGTGATGGCTGAGAGCAAGAGAGTGACTTGGAGATTTTTGCTAGTAGAGACACTCACAAACTAAGGTTACTTGCACTGATTATAAAACTAATCTCTGTCCAGTGGTATAGATAACCTGACAGTTTATTGTTTATTTCTCCATTACACATTACCCAGTTTTATATCTCAGCCAAAAATATTATTTTAATACACATTTATTAAATGCTCTCTATATACCTAATACCTACATACAGTGTGGTCCAGTTTCATCATCTTAAAAGTCCCCTGATTAATTAATAAGCTAAACGAAATCTTAGACTAGTGTTTATTTTATATTTGTCTTGAAGTCATCATTTTACCTTATTAAAATTATACTTTAACAGAACATAAGCCAATTAACCCAATGATCAGAACTGTTCAAGCAAAAGAGTGTATTTGCTTATTGTACTTGGCTGGGGTTTAGTTTTCTATTCTACTTGGTGTTTGGTTTGTTCATCAGTCAGATTACATTCTATGAAGACACAGTCTAGCCCTCAAGAGTTCAAAGCATTGTGGCTGAGAAATATAAAAACAATAATAATTATAATGCAAAGGGTTAAAGGTAGAAATAGATATTCACAAGATATTATGAAAAACAGAGGAAAATCAAGTACCTAAACTGAGTGTGTTGGGGGTGGGGTGGGGGGGGATTAGGGAGGCTTCCCAGAGGAGATAAAGAATGTACCCTGACATGAAGGATAAGTAGGTGTCATCCAGGTAAAAGAGAGAAACAGGAAGTCACTCCTGCAGGAACAAGAAGCAGGCATTGCCTGGAAGGGTATGCGTAGGAGAGGGGTGAGTGGGGTGACAGTAAGTTATAGAAAACCAAAGTCTAAGAGATGAAGCTATTTTTGTTAGATGTGTAAATTAATCAGTCTGGATTGTAATGTGATTCTGAACCCTCTGCTGCCACTCTGAAGCTCAATTTGTCTTTTAGACGTAAAGTTGTCTATATTTATGGCATTACATATCATAATGTATCCCAATAGATTACCTTAATGTTGGAGAGAATAACTCAGTTCTTGGAGGAAGCAAACTGATCACTCGAGGTCTTTCTTGAATTCTTAATTCATACCCAGATCGCCAGCAGATATGAAAGCACAACATTTTATGATAAATTTCCATAGACATATACCTTAGTAAGTCTGATTATATCAAATCGTTACACCCACTAATGTGGAAATGGGCATTTATTCTTCCAAGAGCTGGTATTCAAAAGAACTTTAATCATGTCCCTGGGAACCAGGAGATACTGAGTTAACTTTTGAAGTATGAAAAATTTAAGGGTATCCCCCTGCATTTCACTTTTCAAAAAAGGAGAAGCTCTTTTCTCTAGAAAATTAAATGTGTCCATAACGCTATCATATTCATCTAAGAGCGATCTTTCATCTAGTAATATTTTTATGTATTTCCAAGTGGCTCTAAATTCATGTGTAGCAAAGAGTGTCAATCTTGTGTCTGTATAACTACAGATATACATAATTTGGTTATGAGGTTAATTGTACTCAACACATAGAGCTCATATCGTTTCCTGTTATTTGTACTTTTAGATCATAGGCGAATCTCAGTAAAAGTCAGTCAAAATGATTTTGATTTGGAAGGCTTTGCAATATAAAGAAATGACAAGAAAGAAAAATAAAAGCATAATACAGTTGGATAAATTGTAAATTTCTTGAAGACATAAATCTTAAGCTAAAATATTAGATTTAGGGCTATTTGTTCTTCTTTCTTTATAGTATAAGAAGCTTTGCAGGGGCTTCCCTGGTGGCGCAGTGGTTGAGAGCCCGCCTGCCGATGCTGGGGACACGGGTGCGTGCCCCGGTCCAGTAATCCCACATGCCGCCGAGCGGCTGGGCCCGTGAGCCATGGCCGCTG
>NC_041218.1:9014377-9076965 GCF_002837175.3 Physeter macrocephalus
ACAGCAGGGGGAGGCCCCCGTACCGCAAAAAAAAAAAAAAAAAAAAAAAAAAAAAAAAAAAAAAGAAGCATTGCGGTGTAAGAAGGAAAATCTCTTCTCTATAGATATGATTCCAAATACAATATAAATACCGGAGAATTATTTTATAGTAATTTAAAACACCTAGGAACATATGGTAACCTAGGCAAAGAATAACTGCTCACAAACCAACTTTGGGACTGACAATTTCTATCGTGTTTTCAAGGATTTCTTCAGAATTCTCAACTTCTCAATTATTAAATATTCTTAAGGTCAGCCATCAGCAAACAATTCGTTAATATTTATTGAGCACCAGTTATATGGTTGCTGATGGGAATATAAAGATAACCTACATAAAAATAACAGTTTTCTTCAAAGAGTCAGGCAATTAAGTATTAAAGAAATTTTACTATCTGCTCTTACAGAGGTAGGTACAAGGTAATAAAAACATAGCAGAGTGAAAGGCAAAACTAACTCTGCAGAGGGGATGCACAGTTGAAGAAACTGTTCAAAGTTGTCACTGTAAATGTATTTATTTTTCTTGGTGAACAACTGTGGCATCTGTATTCCAAGCTCAAAACCTTGCTTGTGCAAAGGCATGAGAAAACAACTAGTTAAAAGAACAACAGAAAACAAATTAACCTTAGAGTTAAAAATTGCTAAAGCAGAGGGTACAAGAGGGATTAGGAACAGAAGATTAACTTGGACATATAAACAGAGACAGATTTTGCAGGGTATTGATTCCCATATAAAGCAATTTGGCCGCTATTTTGTAGACTGACCTGGGTTAAGGAACAGTTGCCCAGAGCACTAAAATATCCCCAAGGCATTAATACGTCACTGGAAATTTAGGAGACAGAAAAAATACTGTTTTTTTTTTTTAATGCCTTTTACTTTATGCCCTTTCCAGGTAAATGTTTACAAGTGTTTGGAAGAAATGGTTTGGAGAGTTGCTTGGTGTGGAACATGAGGTCACGAATGAGTTGTAATTGAATGACAACAGCTCGCTTAAACACCTTCGGAGGTGAGCTACCATCTTCCCTACAAAAATAATCAAGAAATATTTCAAGAACGTAGTTTAAAGGACAGCCAAAATATTAAATTCTCCTAAGTGTTAGCATAGATTCGTTTCATATTCAATGCAAGTAACCTCAGCTTGTGAGTGTCTCATAGCTCGTTAGCATCTGTTTTCCAAAAAATGGAAGCGGTCACCTATAACATCTTTTTACATCTTGATTTAGGGCTTCTTCCCCTACAGTCAGCCAATTTGTTTGGGAGCTTAGCATATTAACCCTTAACTCACAGACACACAAATAATCCCCGAAGGGAGAAATGTATGATGGTAGGAATGATATTTAGATTCCTTGAAGACCATACTAAAGAGACAGGTAGTATAAACTGGTTATGGTGGCCAGTCTTCAAACCTTAGCCGTCAGTCACTAAGCTTCTTGCCAGATAGGAAGCTAGGCACATAGGCCACACGTACTCTGCCCACTTAGAAAGGTCCTTTTCTAAACCTGCATATGGTTCTACTGAAGGAGAGAGAAAATTTGTTTTCCTCCTGGAAGAAAAAATACATTGCGTCACTGGATTTTCTGATTTTCTTCCTTCAGCATGCTACAGGATCTGCCAGTCAAATCTATAAAATCCAAAGACCCAAATTAAATAAACCAAAAGGAATGTATTAGGATGCCTTGCGTATCATTATAAAAGAACATATGAGGTAACTCATTTTATACCAGTCTTAGGTAGAAGGATAAAGGGAGCAAAATATCACCTCTTTCTCCCAGCCCAGAAATAGATCATACAGTGCAGAAGACATGAAGTATGCATTTAGGTTAACTATATACCTATCAGACCACAAAACCCTCTATGTGTAAACATTTTTATGGGAAATACATCTATTTTTGTTTACCAATTTCTGTCACTATAATCTATCATAATTTTTAATGAGTTTATATGTGATATGTTTATAAAAATCTGTTTCATTTCTGCATATATAGATTAAAAATTTTAAAGTCTAAATCTTTAAGAAACTTATTCAGACATGTATACTTGAAATATTTTTATAAATAGTCATTTTACTTGCTTAAGTTGTCTAATTTACATGCAAAAATTTAAATCACTAAAGGAATTACATAACAAAATTCCTAGCTTTCTGTCTGGCAGGACCTTTGGTGAATGATGGCTAAATGTTTGCAGACTGGATAGGCTGCCACCATAACCAGTTATAGCTCCTCATCTCTCATCTCTTGTCTTGAATACAAATCTCATGGTGAATTAAAGATGACCACAGATTCTTTGACACGCTTCCCATTGAAAGGTGGAATCTATGTCTCTGTCTCTTGAAACTGGGCAGGCTCGGTGACTGCCTTGACCAATAGCATTACAGGGATGTGACACGGTGTGGACTATAAGATGCTGATGGAGGCCTACGGAGAGGACCACAGGGAGGCCCACATGAAGAGGAACCGAGGCCCCAGCCGAGCTGACAGCAGCATCGACCTGCCAGTCCTGGGAGGAAACCTCTCGGAAGAGGCTCTTTCATTCCAGGTTGACCTGCTCCACCCGACGCCACATGAAACAGAAAGGGGCCATTGACATCCACCTGCCCAAACTGTAAATTCGTGAGCCAATGAATGTTGTTGTCTCAAGGTACTAAGTTTGGTTCATGATGCAGCAATATATAACTGATTTTTTTTTTTTTTGCCAGAAACATCAATCAATGGGTTGCAATGACAATGAGGATTAGAATCTGTATGAATTCTATGTGAATTCTATCACCAACACTGTCAGCAACACAAAAGTAGTGATACTTAGAACAGCGGAAAAATAGTTACGAGGTCCTGTGCTAAATTCATGGAGAGGTTGCGGCTTCCTGGAGTGCTCTGTTGACAAGGATTGTTATGACAGCTGGTTTCAGCGGGCAACCTGATTCTGATTGATTAGCTCTTTGTCTTTGTCATTAACAACCTTCAGTGATTGGCCCATTTCAGGTGTCATTATATTCAAGCTAGGGGATCCTCCACTGTGTCACTATAAAAAAGAATTCACCAGAAAGACAACAACAAAAAGTATGAAAATTCATTTGGACACTTGGACTTGCCCAAACAATATACATAGTTGATATTTCAGCTTTGCTGAGGATCTTCTTAGTAATTTCTGATTTTTTCTCACCTAAGATGTTACACATTTTCAGCTAAGATACTGGGTAAAACATTGTACAAGTATTTTAAAATTCGAATTCCAGGACTCATATCAACTGACGGTACGTGAGCAGGGTTAAACACATTGCTCTTGGGGCCACTGGTAAGTGGGTGAGGTCGCCTAGGTTAGAAACAAATTTTGGTCATTTCCAAAATGTTCAAAAACCTCAAGGGAAGTTCACATTTACTTATATAAGGACTAATGTAAATATTCATTTCTTTTGGCTGGGTTTATTTAATTTTTTTAAAATTCAAGTATAATTGATCTACAACACTATGTTAATTCCAGGTGCATAGCAGAGAGATTCGATATTCTGTACATTACAAAATGATCACCACTATTTAACTTCTTTTTAATTACTCTGGTTAGCTCATGTTCATCAGAAATTCTGACTGGAAGTTATACATGCTTGATTAGAAAAAGTGGGATAGTAATTATAACGTAATAAATGAGGGTTGATAGAGAAATGTTTAAAAACATGGTATCTGTGGGTGAACATAAGCGGTGGTTGACGGGGGGAAAAAAAAGTAGGAGTCATTTCTATGCTGAAAAGACAGTGCTTGGATATGAAGGCGAGTGTCTGATCTGGATTCTGCATCTTTTCTGCCTTTAACTGTCTGTGACTTTTTGGCAAATCACTTCACCACCCCACCTATTTTCTCATTTGATAAACCAGAACAATGATTCCCCCCTTAACTCACTATTTTTAAGAGGCTGAAAGAAAATAACATGCAAAATAGAATACTTTCGCGATCTGAAGACATCCTCTGAATGTGGATTGGGGTTCTAACTTTCCTACATCCTTTTTTGGAGATGAAGAACCTTGGGACGCAAGTGGCATTTTCATCTTTGCTTCCAGTGGAAGTTGGAACTTTGGAAGATGAAAGATCTGTGGGGCATGAATATCTGGCTAAATTGCTGACTGGCAGTACTTAATGTGATTTGGCTTTTCATCCACGAATAAAGCCAGAGTGATAGGCAGCTGGCTGAGGCACCTGAGAGCTTCTAATGAGGAGCAGAAATGAAATGTCTGCCTGGAAACTTGCCAATTTCATCAATAAGACTCAGATTCAAATTAGAAATCAGAGAGAGGGACAGTCTCAGATAAAATTATTCAACCAGATACCAAGAAGGATATGTGGAGTGATGAAGAAAGTATAATCAAGACAGACATGCCCAGTAATTTATATGATAATATAACAGGAAATGGCTTCAGAAAAAACTTTCTATGGACTCTGCTGTCTATATACCGAGAACATGTGATGAAGAACAAAGTACTCTGATTTTAACAAAGGAACGTAAACATAAAATTACAGAAACCATCAAGACTCGATGGTTGGGATTCAACTAGAAATTGATACTGGGAATGTACACTTTATTTAATATGAGAAGCCCATTCAGAATGAAAGAGTTGATTACAAGTAATTTTTGTATAGAAGAAAAAGATGAAAGCATCAATTCACTTTAAAAGTGAGAAATTGGAAACTTGTAGACTATTGGATTAAAAACTAGAAAACAAATATTTATGAGTCAGGCACTCCCTGTATTCTCCCATATTATCCTCACCATGTATCTGTGAGGTAAGGAGTAATGTAGTCTTACTGACATAGGAGGGCACATGTGTGAGTCATTATAGAAATCGACCACCAATAATCACGGTACCGCAATTAGTTTCATTTGTTTGCCTGTTTTAGAATTATACGTAATTCTGAATGTGAGGTTGGGTGATACTCAGGTATAAGAAATATTTCTTTTTTTTTTTGGAAAAGTAGAAAGAAAGTGGGCAGCAGAAGGGAGAACGTTAAAGTCAGAAGAATTCAGAAAAGTAGTACCAAAAAATTATGAAACAAAACTATGGCTTTAAATTCTTCCTTTTTAAATCAACTTAGATTTTAGAGTTGAGGGGTATATTAAGATATAATCCATCAATTTTTTTTTTATAAAGGCAGCCAGAGGAAAATTCAGTTAAGTTTACAAAAGCTTGTCTTAAAGTAATTAATACTCGAATGTATCTATTTTTAAAATCTAGGAAACATAAAGGGAAAGCACACATTCATACACACACACACACACACACACACACACACACACACACACTCACTCACTCCGAGTAAAGAAGCAAATGAAGTATGACAAGATCTATCCTGTGCAAAATAAGCACAAGTCTTACTGAAATGCTCAGTTTACAATTAATGTTGAAAAAATCTTTTCAGTGATAAGTCAGTTGTCAAAACACTAATAAAGCACAGTCTAAGAGAATATGGTAATTAAAAGATGACAAATACAATCACTTATGTCTTCCCTGGCTCTTTTCTATCCCTGTTCAACTACACGGCTTTCCTTGCAAAAGGGAGTTCTGAAGGCAATAAGAATAATTGCTGCAACTTTCCATGTAAGATTAAAACCTTAAATTATTAAAGTTATCCATTTATATGATCTACATTTATCATGTATTGTTCCTGCTTTGTTGAGGGAGAGTTGGAGGAAGAAACTAGATTCAAATGGGGGAAACGTGTGCATTTCTACATCAGATATGTAAGGGCTCGTTTTGCCAAATTCTTGACACTTTTGAACTGCAGGCAATGCCACACGTTTAATCTCTACCTATGTGTGATTTTCCCCATGAAATTACTTATATTAGACTACTGCCCAATTGTTCTTGCTTCCTGCCATAAACTTATTTTTTTAAAAATATTTTTCCTATGCAAAATAATAAAAAAGCTGTATCTGGCAGAGGCTGAAGGCTTTCTGTTGGGAGGATTAACATTACAAATAGCCAAAGATGTGACAGATAACATTAACATTTAGGAATGAAAATATTATTCCATTTTGTTTATATTAGTTCTGCTTCCCCTGAAAATCTTACTTCTGCTAATAACTACAAAACCATTCAGCACCTAACTATACTAAATACAGTGTAGTTAACATAACTGATTTAACAATTGTGCACATTTTTTTCATTGAAGACATTATTCTGGGGTCTGTATGATGATGCAGATGCATAAAAAAATCTCAGTAGACAACCATTGCTCTGAGATTATCAAATGCAGTGATTAAACTTGTCGAGGCTCTCCTTTTAAAGGGTATATTTGATATTGAAGCTGTAAAAGTATTTAAGGAAACTAGGAAAATAAATTTTACTCTGCCTGACAAGTTTTTAGAACGGCCGTAATTAGTACACTTTTTATCTTGAGCAGTATACTCTCATTTACAAAGTATTTGCTTTCTGCTTCCTCTCCCTCCCTCCTTTTGCTTGATGGATCCCTGCTCATCATTTTGTCTCTACTTAGACATCTCTTTTTCCTGGAAGTCATAAGTGGCACCCCACTTCTCAAGCTCCAGTGGGCCCCGCACTTTCCCAGCCCTCGGGTGCAATGTCTGTATTCATCACCTGAGTGTAAACCTCCAAAGGATGGGACCCAGTCTACCTCGGGGAGCATTATATTCTCTGTATCTACAAGAGTATTTGGTCCACAGCTGGTGCTCAGTAAACACTGACTGAATTACAATGTCTCACTGAATTCCCAGGACAGCACTGTGAGATTTACAGATGCCCAAGAAGATAAGGCAGTTTGATAGCATCACACAGGAAAGGCGTATCATTTTTTCACTCTTCGGCTGTTCCTTCCCAGTCTCCTTCTGACTTCCATCTTAGCTCAACAGAGCTGCAAATGAATACGAAGCATGAAAGGGGCTATCTATTCATTTCTTCTTAGTTTACCCTGAAGTAACCTAGTAATCTTTCCTTTTCACACATGGTTATTATCAGTGTGGTCTATATATAATTTGCAAATCTTCTACCTGGAAAAGTTGAATTCAGGTCAACTGTTTCTCTAAGAGATTTGTCTGTAGTGCCTCAAGAAACTTCTGGAATTAAGTAAAACTTCAATGTAATGTTTACTTAAAAAATGAATGACCTGCTTTTGATATAAATTATTAAATAAAAACAACTTCTACAGCTGAATTGGTAAAAGGATTAAAGGACAGCATTCAGGGGATCAATTATTTTGTCTCTTAACTATCTCTTCGTCACAGCTGTAAAATTATTTTTTACAATCTGTTCTTATTTCTTCCAACACAATATAGAATCCCTCTTTATAATTTTGAATTTCCTTGACTCTTTTACTCTTTCCCCAGATATATTACCTGTTCTATGCTTGAAAAGCTGAATTTTACAAACTTTTTTTTTTTTTTTTTTTTTTTTTGTGGTATGCGGGCCTCCCTCTGCTGTGGCCTTTCCCGTTGCGGAGCACAGGCTCCGGACGCGCAGGCCCAGCGGCCATGGCTCACGGGCCCAGCCGCTCCGCGGCATGTGGGATCTTCCCAGACCGGGGCGCGAACCCGGTTCCCCTGCATCGGCAGGCGGACGCGCAACCACTGCGCCACCAGGGAAGCCCCTTTACAAACTTTTAAAGGCAGCTTTATCACTAATAATTAGTAGCATCACCTTTAAATTCAAATAATCGAAGTAAATACATTGATTTCTTAAGACATAAATTCTTCCATTTTTAACATTATTTCTGTAGATCCATGGAAGTACCTTTCCATCCAATGTCATTTTCTTCTTTGGAGCCACAATCCCATCCCTTATGCTGTCATATTAAGCCCAGGGGTCCACAAAGTCAGTAAGTGATACCTAAAATATCACCTATCTATTTCTAAAACCTGATCTAAGTAATGGGGAAAAAAACCCAATGGGGAAAACCCCCAAAAAACAAAAAGAAAATAGCAATATGTTTGCACACGTTTTGCTGCATATTTCTCTTTACCTATGGGCTCTACTATGGCTTGAATATTTGTGTCCCCCCCCAGTATTCATACATTGAAGCCCTAATGTGATGCTATTTGAAGGTGAGTTTTTGGGAGGTAATTAGGTCATGACAGTGGAGCCCACGTGAGATACGCGTCCTTATAAGAGGGAGAGAGGTAGCCTTTTCTCTCTCTCCACTATGTGAGGATACACAGAGGAGATGGCCATCCATAAACTAGGGAGAGGGCCTTACTAAGAACCCAACCATGCTGGCACCCTGACCTCAGACCTCCAGCCTCTGGAAATGTGAGAAATGAGTGTGAGAAATAGCAGCCCAAATTAAGATAGGCCTCATACCTTAGAGGATTATTTTCTTTTAATTCCACTCTTTTACCAAACGTCAGGTTAAAAAAAGTTTAGGATCTACTTAGCACTTACACAGAATAGAACTAGAAATGAAAGAGGTTGATAGGGAATCAGATAGAAAAAACAGGGTTGTGCATGCATTATTTAGCTTAGTTTAAATTACGATATGGTATAGTACAAAGAACTAAATACCTTTTTTTCCCATTCATCAATAAAAAATAAGTTATGATCTTTTCAAATTGCAATTTCAGGTTATATTAGGGTCTCTGTCTCCAGAAGAATGTAGACAACACTGAGAAATATCTATGTTCCAGGCATGTGGCAGGCTTTACAATATTGACTAGAGAAACGTATACTTAGCCCTACAATTTTACTTATTCATGTTCAAACATTCACAGGCACTCAGAACCATAGAATTCCAATAAGTTAACAGATAATTGAATCCTCTTCATAAAAGCAATAATTCACAACATTCAATAAATGAATCAGTCCACAAAACATGGATTCAACTCTCCATTTGTAATTATGGGGTTATTTTTATAACCACACACACACAAACAAAAATGTAGGCCATACAATATGCTCTTTCTGACTCTTATAAGTGAAAGAGACCAGCTAGAAGCATCCTACCAGCTGAAGACTGCCCTAAATGAGGACACTGACAGATACAGGAAAAGAATTATTAATTCCTGTAAAGTTCCTACTGGTTCTACTTTTAGGTTCTAGGAAGGAAATTAAAAGATACCCGTCTGGAGACCTTCCTCTCTCATTCTTTTGAAACTCTCTGATACAATCTTAATCTCCATAAAGCGCTGATTGTCTAATTTTATCAAACATAATAGTGACTGGGCCACTAACAAATATATTACAATGAGACTGTTACTGGTGTAATAATGATTATGAATCACACGGCTGTTTCCATTGAAAATGTCCTATTTACAGGATTAAAGTTCAATGAGCATCGTTATTAATCAAGATGGGTCATGATTATAGATTCGAACTTTAAAAAAAATACTAAAAATAATAAATGAGCTTCAAATATAGATAAATTGGGCTTCCCTGGTGGCGCAGTGGTTGAGAGTCCGCCTGCCGATGCAGGGGACGCGGGTTCGCGCCCCGGTCCGGGAAGATCCCACGTGCCGCGGAGCGGCTGGGCCCGTGAGCCGTGGCCGCTGAGCCTGCGCGTCCGGAGCCTGTGCTCCGCAACGGGAGAGGCCGCGACAGTGAGAGGCCCGCGGACCGCAGAAAAAAAATAGATAAATTATTTCACATATTAGAAAGCAGAAGGACTTAAATAGGTTAACTCTTTAATGTTAAAAATTGCTTGGAAATATTCTAAATAATTAAACTATAAAATGATATTGAAAGAATTGGGGAAACTATTTTTTCACATTACAGCGTGTTTGACCTTTTGTCAAGAGCTATATTTTTAACTATTCTGTCCTGGTGTTTTTAATTCTTTCCGTGAAATTATCACAACCTAGTAGGAAGGGGTTTCATAAGCAAAACTGTGTGTGTGCTGGCAGCACAGGGTTATGGATTTGAGAGGAAAGAAGTAAAGAGCCAGAGACACATACATTGGCTAAATTCCTATTAATTTTACTCTTCATTGCTATTTTATTTTTATTTTTATTTATTTATTTATTTATTTTTTTTTGCGGTACGCGGGCCTCTTACTGTTGTGGCCTCTCCCGTTGCGGACCACAGGCTCCGGACGCGCAGGTTCAGCGGCCATGGCTCACGGGCCCAGCCGCTCCGCGGCATGTGGGATCCTCCCAGACCGGGGCGCGAACCCGGTTCCCCTGCATCGGCAGGCGGACGCGCAACCACTGCGCCACCAGGGAAGCCCTTCATTGCTATTTTAATTGCTAAATTAAAATAAGTCGAGTTGTTTTGAGAATCAATATTCCAATGAGGATAAAAGCTATTTCAGGACACCTTCCCTTGAAAACGTAATAACTACAAATTGAATACATAGAACAATATTTGATTTCCTGAGAATTACTACTAACAACTAAAGAAAAAAGTACGGTAATGTAATTATTTAAAAACTATGCTAAAAGCTTAAATATAATTTTAAAATTATCTGTAAAATTATTGGAAATATCTATATAGGGAATGTTGTACAATAGCACTGAAAAGAATAACATGCTATTTTCCAGCTTTAAAATAAATAAACGTTTTGACAAAGAATATGTACAAACATATTCATGGGCGAAATAAAGTTCATTAGTTTTTCACATGTTTACCTAACACAACAGTTATAGAAGTTAAACAACATGCTTAATGATTAAAAAGTACAGAAATCAGTTCTCCAAACACAAATGACAAATCTCAGAACTTTCTGGGGGCAAACATTTATATATACATATATATACAGATATATATTACTGTATTTCTTTAGTTTTGGACTCTTCATATTTTCTATTTATTATGTCAATGTTATTAATCTATGTTTTTCAAAAAACATTGTCAAATAAAATAACCAAATATATTACCAAATATTTGACCTCCACTATTTTGTAATTTTATGAGTGTTTTCAGTTTTTATTAAAGTTTTGAGAAAATGGCAACAATAATAGAGCATTAGTTTTTTAATAGAATATTTTGTCTTTTGATGGTCTTTTTTTAAAATTTTGTCTTTTTCTATGTTTTTAAATTTTTGAGTGAATACTCTATTTTTTTAAATGAAAGCAGTTAATAGTTTACCCCAAATAAAACTTTAGGCATAAATCCATAAAGGTTTGATATATAGAGCTCCAGGTTTCATAATCTTTTCAACGATTGTTCAAATTCTGAGTTTTTATTCCTCTAATGATGGATTGAAGACATATTCTTAAATACCAAATATTTTCTGAGGAGGGTGGTAATGGCAATCTGTACATTTTCAAAATTTATTTCTAGTATCATAATATTCTTATTCTTGAGGTGCAAATATATGACCAGTATAATATCTGATTTATAATCTATCCATTCTTTTTCTTTGTGACTTAATAAACGATCACATGTAGATGCATTCTCTGGTTTTTTATGTCATATAAATACAGATTATTTTTTATTGTAATAATATTATTTTTCCTTCTATATCCTTGATTTATTATATATTAATATTGGTACATTAACTTTTTTATCCACAATTAATTTTTATAAAAGCTCCTTGTATGATACCTTTTTTGATGTATGTATTATATGCCAATTAGCATCTAAACTTTGTGACTCATACATGTTACTTATAAACACTGATTTGGTAATATAAAGTGATACTCTTTCTCCTTTTTATTGCTTTTATGTTTTTTGTTTTGCAGTTATTATTCATTCATTCAAGAAAGAATTTTGAGTGCCTACTATGTTCCAGACCCTCTTCTAGGTGGTGTGAATTCAACAGTGAATATAGTACAGTCAAAAATTCCTGGTCTCCTGGGGCTTATGTCTGATGATTCCTATCTTCTTTCTTCTTGCTGCTTTGTTTGATTAAATTTGTCTAATCATAATGGTTTTTTGTAAGTCTTTCCATAGTATGTTGTTTTGTCATTTTAATAGATATTTCTATTAAATAATATACATATATATACTTATGCATATATTATTTAATTTTTAAACACATTCTGACAAACTTTTTCACTTAAGAGAAGTTTTAAATTGTTTGCATACAAATCATTTACGATCCATGCTGTGTTAATGGATATCTCTGCTCTTGCATTACTCATTGTGTTTCCTGTTTTATGAAATATGAATACTATTTTGCTTGCTTCTAATCACTAGTATTAAGTGAAGGCTTTAAGGATATTCAATTCTACTGCTTTTTAAGGACACATGTGAGGAACCCATATTCCTTTAAATATTATGAACAATAAAATCAACTCTCCCCTGAACCCCTATCTTAGGCACTGTGATAGGTTATTTTCCTTCTTCCAAATTTATACAGCAAACACCTACTCTTGAGTCTTAGATAAGGTGATCTGGAATTACAGATTTAAAGTTTCATTTCTATATCATTATATCTTCAATTTGAAGCTTTCTATCCAGAAAGTTTTCATTTTGTATTTAACATACACCCAATGGATACCAAAATCCAAGATGTTCAAGTCCTTTGCATAGGTGATATTTGCAAATAACCTATGCACATCCTCCCATATACTTTAAATCATCTCTAGATGACTTATAATATCTAATTATAGTGTAAATCTATGCAAATAGTTGCTGGCATTCAGAAAATTCAAGGTTTGCTTTTGGGAACTTTCTGGAAATTTTTCTTCTGAATATTTTCAAACCATGGTTGGTTGAATCTGTGGATGCGGAGGGCTGACTGTAGTTTTAAATGTTCTAGAAAAGTATGGAAGTAGAGCTCCTCTTCTATGCCAAAGCCAGTTGGTGAGAAGATTTTAAATTAGGTCGACTCACATGTGCAGGGATTGACACAGGGTAATGGAATGGTGGCACAGACACCAGCTCAGCAAATCTATTAATGTGTTTGCCTGGCATTGCATTTCATCTAACAAATGTTTATTGAGCAGTTACTACAGCCTACACTGGTTCTTGGTTAGAAAATGTGATTGTAAGCAAGCCAAGGTCCTTTCCCTTACAGAGATAATATTGTACTGGAGAAGATAGGTATTAAATGAATAAACAAAGTTCACACAAGATAAACATTGCAAAGCAAAGATACATGTTACAAAGCCAAGTAAAACAGAATAGGTGTTAGAGAGAAACTCGGGATACTTTGAAGTGACCAGCCGAAGCTGCTCCGAGGGGTGATATTTGAATGGGGAGTCACTGAGGTGGAGGGAGGCTTATGAAGATCAGCAGACAGAGCCATGTAGTGCGAGGTCATGAGGCAGGAAAAAGCTCATCTCTGAGTAACTGCAAGAAGGGTGAAGTGCCTGGTGTATTGGGGACAGAAGAAAGGAGGTCAAAAGGACAGGCACCACTCCGTTTGTGAAGGGCGTCCTGACAGCGAAAGGAGTTTGGACGTTACTCAGAGGGGAAAGTTAAATTATTAAAATAATTTTAGAAAGAGAACTGTCAGAGTCGGATATAAGTTATTTAAACGACCACTGTCTCCTAACTCCTACTTAGATCACCTGTACATAAACTATTCTACTGGCTGGAGTAATCTTATTAACAAAACCAGCAGTAGTACTAGGAAAGGGGGAGGGGGCTAAGTACAGTCTTCCTCAGGATTTCCTAAATCACTAGCAAAATGAATCTAGCCTCGTAGAAAACGATAAGACATCATCACTTTCCTCCCTCCCTCTCATCTCCTATCCTAGTTCTCTGTTGGCCAAATTCAAGGAAAAGCTTGAGGACAAGGAAGTCCCTGGAATCCATAGAAGTCAACTCCTGGCCAGCTATCAGGGTAAAAATAATAAACAGTGGATCTGGGATAATAAATGGAAGATATCTACAACTCAGATTAAGGTGGTGGACTTTGCATGAACAAATATCAAGATTTATTATATAGCTGAAATAATTAAAGGCCACTGGTTCGTGAACAAACAGCACAAACTCCAAAATAAGGAAATAAATTGTGAAATACATTTAAAAAATAAAGAAAATGGCTAAAAATTTAAAAAATTAAAAATAACAACAAAAATACCCCCAAAAAGTAAATTGTGTCTGCAGTAGCCGTTTTGAAATGTAAGAGTACAGGTTCTGAATCCTTTTCTATGTATTTTATTAAAGATTTTATTATGAATTACTTCAAATGTACAAATAAGGACTAGAAATGATATATGTGCACTAAAACAGTATGCTGAAGAGGAATAATTAACGAAATGTATACTATGAAGAGCGGTAACTTGGCTCAATAAAAATAACTTACAGAACTTCCAGTTCTCATTCTGTGCAGGTAATGAACTGAGAATCTCCAATAACAGAACAACTATCATGGAAGGTGACATCATAAAAGGAAAAAACGGTCTTCACGTAATCTTGCTTCACGCAAAGTAGATAATCCAAATGGCGCTGAAAGCTGTAAAATTTAAAAATTCCTTCTCTATACTTTTAATAGATAAATTAGTCTTTACCTTCTTTTTATTCACTTTCATTTTCCTATTTTTAAATGCAATTTTGTATCACCCCTTGTTTGACAGCCAACTCCTTTCTTACATACACCACATAATAAGATTTTTGACATCTTAAGTTAGATTGAGCATATGTTAATGTCATCTCAGATTTTGATGTCATCAATGAAAACCAGTTGCTGTAGTGATTAAAAGTGGATAGTTACAAACATACCAGTGAGCAGAATGGTGAAATAGGAAAGTAAAATATTTTTGTATTAAGTTGACTTATTTTCTATTTAAGCCAGAGAAACAAATATGCATGCATACACTAGAGAAAAAAAGTTCTATTTCTTCCATAGTCTCTTCTGAATCTTTCAGACTTTCTGGGTCAGCAGCTCATAATGTGTATTGGGTCAACATTGCATAAAAATGATCTGGAGGGTAATTCTGCAATGTGACAATCCGTATTTTAAATCCTGTATGCCTAGAATGGTTCCTGGCACAAATTTAAAGGTTCAATAAATGGTTATTGAATGGGTGATGATATCAATGGTCAGAGAAGCATTCTGAGGCAAAATGAAGTTATAATTTTTCTAGAACTCTTCTGAAGCTTTAGCCAAGCTAAATATCCTCAAAGGGTAAAGAATTTTTTTATTGTATAGTTTTATTTCCTTTGTTTTACATAATCTCAATTGCATACTTTTTGAGAGTGAAGTTACATTCCTAATAATGTGAATGATATGCTTTCTTTATTAGGGAGTTGTTTTAAGAGGAAATGATAGGAATGAAATAACACAAAATGATATATGAGAACGAACTTACTGTAGAGAAGAAGGTTAAAGAACATATCCTGAGGCACTTATCAGCAATACTTAAATCTGCAATAAGAACATAAACATCTGTGTCTGTGCTATTTTTCAGCCTGGGAACATTCAGGTGACACAAGGATAGGCTGCGCTAAGACCTCACCAAGCCTCTATGTGCCAAAGAGATGGAAGTTCTCTGACTCACAGCTGATGTGATGAGCTCCTACGGGTGTCTTCAAAGCAAAAATTGCACTGGACAAAGGTAAACAGGGAAGGAAGGCTATTTGCAATCGTGGAGAGAGGGAAAAACTCAGTTTGAGCTCTACGTCCCGCAAGGGGGGGTGGCGGGGTTGGATCTTAGGCCACCTGTGTTTGCTAACTGACTTTACACAGAGGAAAAGTAAACTTTCTCCTGTCTTCATCACTGGAGGTAATTTTCCAACTTGCAGTGAGGGGCCCTTCAGAGTTAGCTTCTGCTCTCCCATCTGAAACTGGGAGATTGAGGCGCTACTGCCCTTGATGTTTTCAGTTCAGAGATGGCTCCCAGGCACTTGAAGGAAGGTCCTGGATTGCAAAACAGGCAAAAGGCCAGTTTTAGAAAATTTACATCTAAAAGGGTCAGAGAAAGGATTTATAATTACAAGTGTTCTAAAGTAAATGCTCTGAGAACAAGGAAACTAGGAGCCTAGAGTCAGGAAGGAAGCTGTCTAAAGTCAGGCTGAGGGGAATAGTGAAGACCATATTGGTCAGTTCCTAAGAAAGAACCTGATTAATACCCTGGTTAGTATCCACGTCCTCTTTGTAGGAGAATTATTTATCTGTATCCCCTCAGTTATGAGTCTGTGCAGAGAACCAAAACTTAACTTCTCATAAAAATATGTACCAAAATGGCCACTTATTAAGTTCTCCATTCATTCTTTTCTGCTTTTTTACACTAGAGTCCCTTTTGCCTTTCACCTTGATCATATTGTATTACTCAGTTATTCACTGATTATAATGCAAATAGAATGTAAATTGACGATAAAATGAAATTGTGAGCATTTACTAGCCTTGTTATGGTGATCATTTCACAATGTATACAAACATTGAATTTTTATGTTGTATACCTGAAACTAACATAATGTGATAGGTCAAATATACCTCAATCTAAAAAATAATCAGCAACATTAGAGGAGTGTCAGCGACGATCACTCAAAAGGCTTTCTTCTGGGCTTCCCTGGTGGCGCAGCGGTTGCGCGTCCGCCTGCCGATGCAGGGAAACCGGGTTCGCGCCCCGGTTTGGGAGGATCCCACATGCCGCGGAGCGGCTGGGCCCGTGAGCCATGGCCGCTGAGCCTGCGCGTCCGGAGCCTGTGCTCCGCAACGGGAGAGGCCACAGCAGTGTGAGGCCCGCGTACCACAAAAAAAAAAAAAAAAAAGGCTTTCTTCTGAAAGAAATTTTAAAAAACTGAAATTGCAAATTTTACTATAGATAGTGGCCTTCCTAAAGTTAATGACACTGATGTGGAAGAGTTCAAATCACACACACACAAACGGTTAGACCAATTCTAATGAAGAAAAACTGACAGGCAGGATAACTTAAGAGGCATTTCAAAATAAAAGTATTTGAATAACCAACAGACTTCACTGGGACAACCGATAGTGCTCTTAAACTATTGTTAAAATGTCTTTCATTGTGATGATGCTGAAAAAGCAGCATGAAACATGCTCTCAAACAATGTTATGGGAAGAATCATGTCAAAATGTGGCAGAAAATTAATTTGAAAAATTAGAGTATAGCTGCAAATACAAAATTCTGTTATAAATAAAAATAATCATTTAATTTGTTTTCTTTTTCTAGACAAAGTTCTAATGGATTCTCTTCTCCACTTAATTATGCCATGTTGTTTCCTATCGTAAGTAAATTCACATTAATGAACTTTCCTCACAGACAAGATACCTTCGATATCTTTTTTATACAAATTCCTCATTTCTGGCCTCAGGTTTCAACTTCAGACTTGGTATCTCCATCTCCCTCTCTCCACTACTCTCTTAAATTTAATAGTGGTCCTGCTTTTTGTGCACTGAATTGGCCCTTTACCAATAAGTCTGCTTTGTTCTGGTTTAGTTCTCCTGAAATGTGTGTTACTCTTCTTTATTCATGACTTTGGTGCCCCCTCCAAATCCTAACCTATTAGGCATATAACAGATGCCATACTTCCTAGAAAAAAATAATATATTTGGTAAGTATTATTTTTGAAGCAATGTCAAAAGGAAGGGTTCTACACCTTCTTCCTACCTGTGTGGCCTTTTAGCATTCTGAGGTTGAAGGAAAGTACTAGTGTCCCAAAATTTGAAGGAAAACATGTATGGACAAGACATGGCCCTAGACCCTCTGAGACTAAGAATCACTGCCTCCCCCAAAGGCAATCACAATACCTGTGCCTCTGCCCTCACCCTCGTGTCTATGGTGATACAGAAATAGCAAGTGCCTGGTAGGTCCCCACACAAGCTCTATGTGCTCTTCTCTGAGCTTTTAATTCTACACACACACACACACACACACACATACACACCCTATTCCCCATTCCCTTGACTCACTCTCATTCATAATTCAAATCCACCGGGGACCCTATCTCTGACCCACAGAAGGTCACTGTGCAGCCTCTGAAATATGTGCATTTTCAGGTAGCACCTTGAACCTCTGAGCCTCACAAAAGACCTGACACACAGCAGGTAACTAATTATGGTGCTCATTCAACAAACATCCTTAACAGCAACAGTGACATGCAGCGCATCCGTTGAAATACTAAAACAAGAGGCAGACTATGTTGGTAAAAAGAGATGTTTTGAGAAGAAATAAAAATTGGCCATATGGGGCTTCCCTGGTGGCGCAGTGGTTGAGAGTCCGCCTGCCGATGCAGGGGACACGGGTTCGTGCCCCGGTCCGGGAAGATCCCACATGCTGCGGAGCGGCTGGGCCCGTGAGCCGTGGCCGCTGAGCCTGCGCGTCCAGAGCCTGCGCTCCGCAACGGGAGAGGCCACAGCAGTGAGAGGCCCGTGTACCACAAAAAAAAAAAAAAAAAAAAATTGGCCATATGAATAACACACATACAATTTTTCCAGTAGCAACTCATTATAGTTTCTCCTTGCTCTGTGTCAAAATCTGTCCCCTGCTTAAAATTCTTGTGTTTGTGAAGAGAGGAGTGGGTGGGAATGGAAAGGGTTATTTCCAGTAATATTAGTTTAAACTACACACCATGTACAGCATGAATAGGCAGTCACACAAGGAAGTCATGGTTGAAATCCACCTGCTGTATTGAAAAGACAGCAAGATTTCTCTAGTGATAGGAGTTTAAATCAATAATTACTTAAACATTTAGCTATGTGAGCTACCCGAGGATTAGGAATGAGAAGTCTGGCACAATTTCTCATGGGTCAGAATATTGGAAAGAAGCAATAAGTAAAATATAACTGTTCTGTTGGAATAGCTAGGAAGAAAGAATGTTCCCATTTGAAATAAAAGATGACTCAAACTTTGGCTGAAATGTGCTTTTCCCCAGACAATACTCCTCAGATAAACAGATACACTGAACAATTTGCCTGTCTATCGTATTTGCTAAAATAATACAGTATTCTTAAGACCATCATTTAAGTATGTGAAAGAACTTCCCTGAACATTTTATACACACAGCTCTTCAAAGATAGATGTTAAGCCTTCTAGTTATTATCTCCTAATGTGCATACAATGTAATCGGCACTTACTTTGATATGTTTGGGATGCATTAATGCCTTCCGGGTAAAGCATGTGCTATTCAATTTAGAGGCCTTAAACAAGCGCCCAGTATTTTTGAGAGCTAATTAAAACTTCATTATTAGTACAACAGCCGTATCACATTACTGGCTTGATAAGAAACCTAATAACTGATAGTGCCTATCTACGTCTTTCAACTGACACATAATTAAGTTGGGTGGAGCCCACTGCCCTCTGCAATCTCTTTTTAACAAGAAAACAAAATAGTAAGAACAGTAAGCATGAAGTGCAGGGTTGATTTCTGTTAAAGTGGAGGCAAAGCCTGGATTCTGTCACAGATTTTCAAAGTTTTAAACTTTCCTTTTCAGTCAGAAACATAATTATATTTGAAACACTTATTTTACAAAATTTACTTTTTTTGAAGGGTGTACATACAGTTACCTTTTTTCTCTTGTGATAGTTGTTTTCATACAGATGGGTGACACACCTTTCAATGAAGTATTCAATAAATAAAAAATGAACCTAATAATTTAACCTGCCCAAAGGGGAAGAGAGATAAGTACTAATATAATTAACTCTATTTTTTTAAATTGATAAATCCTTAACAGTTGCTTTTTAATATAAGTTGACATCCTCCCATCAGCCAACATTGCTTCCAGGCAATTTTCACACAGACATCACGTTGTGTGTTATGGGAGTGGCAATGAACTTTAATATTGTTGAGAACAAAGCATAATTAGGAAAGACATTTTTTGGGGAACAGCAATATGTGATGAATCAAGTTGCAAAGCAAAAGAGTTACAGCATGTTGTTTAAATTTATTTATGCTGATAAAACTTAGAAGAAAAATATCCTAAATTTTTCACAGTTTCTCCATGCAAATAGATTACTGTCATTGACTTAGGATAATTTTAACTAAATCATAAATTATATTAATTATAGCCCAAATACACCCATGTCAGCTACTTAATTTTAATATTATAATAAGAATAGGGATATCAAAGGTTAAAGTGATTGTCATGGAAACATAACACAGAAAAGGGAAATCAAATCAGAAAATATTTCTCAGCAAATGTTCCTCAAGTCCTTGCCTCAAAATACAACAACTTTGTTGACTGTGCCCAAAATACAGTAACTTTTCTTACCTGTAACTAATTATATTAGCCTATCTTTGATGACTGAGCTAAAGTAGCTGTTTATGAAGTGACATGAGTAAACAAAATTAGTAAGCAGGAATTAAATAGCCCTATTATTTAATTGCAAAGACACATACTAGAATTACCTAACAATTAAGGTTTGGGATCTTCATTTCCTATTGCAGATTTTACTTTCATCTTGGACTGTCCTTGCACTTGTGCATGTACTTAAGACATATTAGCCTGAAGCCATTCCAATTTTTATCATTAAGGAAGTTAAAGAGGTAGATGGAAAACTATCAGGGGAAGACTCTAGAATTATATGAAAAGTAGCATTAAATTCATTACATAAAGCATTTTGTTATTATGGTAGGACAGTACCTCAGAATGACAACAGAAATTGGTGGATTTTCTCAGAATTTTATATATATATATACATATATATATGTACATATATATGTATCTATATATGTATATATATATATATATATATGGAAGAAAAGAAGAATAATGTGTTAGTTTGGATCCACTGAGAAGCAGAAACCAAAATAGTATTAATTGTGCAACTTTTTTGGAGGGGGTCATTATACATCTGGATACAAGGCTTTTGCTAGATTTATTTATTGTGAATGTTTTCTCAATCTGTGTTTTTGTCTTTTCAGTTTTGTAAGGGTGTCCTATGAAGAACACTTTACAATTTTATGTATTATACTTCTATCAATTTTTCTACTATTGCTACTAAGTTTTGTGTCCTAATAAATGGTTGACAACTCCAAGATGGTGGATATTTTCT
Source organism: Physeter macrocephalus (assembly GCF_002837175.3). Lineage (NCBI taxonomy): Eukaryota > Metazoa > Chordata > Mammalia > Artiodactyla > Physeteridae > Physeter > Physeter macrocephalus. The sequence continues at coordinate 9,035,192 of NC_041218.1, forward strand.
CCTATGTATTCTTCTACAAGTTTAAAAATAGTAGTTTCTACCTTTAGGTGTATGATCTATTTTTAGTTAGTTGTTGTATAGAGTGTGAGGTAAAAGTCAATGTTTATTTTCCACATATGCATATAATTGTCCCAGCACCATTTGTAGAAAGACTATCCTATTCCTCATTGAATTGTGTTGGTAGCTTTGTTAAAAGTCAACTATCCACATACATGTTTTTTGTTTTTTTTTTTTTGTAGAATCTCAATTTTTCACCCTTTACCTATGCGTCTACGTTTACTTCTGTACCACATTGGCTTTATTACTATAGCACTATAGTAATTTTTGAAATTCTTAAAAATCTTTCAATTTTTTTTTCAAAATAGTTGTACATATTCCAAGCCTTTTGCAGTTACAAGTAAATTTTAAATCATCTTGTAAATTTCTAAAAACACAAAAAAGCCTTTTAGAAATATGCTAAGAATATATTACATCTATAGATTAATTTGTGAAGTATCAATACATTCACAATAATGTGTCTTTCAATCAATGAAAATGGCATATCTCTTCAGTTAAATATACTTCTATTACAAAAATATTTTGTAATTTTAAGTGTAATTTTTAATGATATTTTTTACATTGTGTTTATTGGCATTTTAAGTCTTTGATGTTATTTTAAGTGATATTACCTTTGTAAGTTACCTTTTGCAAATGTTCGATGCTAGAATATGAAATATTTTTTGTATTAGTCTTGTCTCCTGTTACCTTGCTAAAGTCAGTCATTCCTTATAACAGATATTTTTAAAAAGATTAAGGTTTTTTAAGTGGAAAATCATATCATCTATAAATATGGACAGGTTTACTTCTTCTTTCCCAACTTTATACTTCTATTTATTCTTGTCTTATTGCACTGGCTAGGAGCTCCAGCATAACACTGAATAAAAGTGTCAAAACAGATGTTCTTTTTTTTGTTTAGAAATCCTGGGAAAAGCACTCTGTTTTTTACCATTAAGTATTACCTCGGTGATAGGTTTTCATAGATGCTCATTATCAGTTTGATGTAGTTTCCTTCCAACCCATTTTTTGTTGAGAGTGTTTTATCATTAATAGATTTTGGATTCAGTCAAATGACATTTGTTTACATCTATTGAGATAATTACATACGATGATTTGCATTGATCGATTTTTGAATGTTGAACCAACCTTGCTTTCCTAGGATAAATCTTAGTCATGATGTATTATCTCTATATAAGTATTTTTGGATTTAATTTTCTAATTAATTTTTGTGTCTATACTCATTATAGATATTGATCTGTAATATTCCTTTCTTGTAATTTTTATCTGGCTTTGATAAATATTATAATGTCCTAAATTGTTGAAAGAGGACTGTAAAGCTATTGAATGACATTATATATCAAGAAAGATACACAGTTTAAAATGTCTAACAATCACCACCAAAAGTGTTAGAGAATTTCAATTCTAAAAAAATAAAAAAAGGAATAAGAATACACTATAACTTCAAATGTAATCTCAAATCAATAGCAAAGAGGGCAAAAAGGAAGGAAGAAAACAGAATTACAAATCTCTTGATAAATATAGGTAAGCATTTAGATATTTGTTTAAGGTGGGTCCTGTTTCTTGGATTTGTGTTCCCATTCTCTAATAGTTAACTAATACATTTTTCCTTAATTAGTCTGCAAGGAAATGCTAGCAAGTATTTTACCTTCAAACTATCTTTTGAAAGCCTAAATTGCCTAGCTCAGTATTTGGGAAATGGTATGTGCTCAGGAAAGCTTTTTTGATTCTTCTCAAGGTTAAATACTTGGTTGGTAAATGTCTAGTAACAAGGGAGGAAAGAAAATAGCATATTTTTTCATTAGGATTATATGTATTATATATCTTCATTCAAGTCTGGTAATTCTTCCCTTAATTAACCATCAGTGACTTTTATTGAATCACATTCTGTATTTAATTAGTATTTTTGAATTGAGGCTATTTCTCATTTTACAAGTTAACTGTGGAAATTCCTTTCAGACATTTGACTAATACTTTAATTAAAGTATAGAGTCATATGAAAGATATACCTCTTACCTTTGATAATTATCAGTTATTGATAATTATCCATCTCTACTGAATAAACTAGTAGCATGATTATATAGTGGCAAATAAGGATTATAAGCAAATAATTATCTAATGCTTTAATAAAACTCCTCCTTTCACTTGATTTTCTTTAGTTATTTATACCTTGGTTTTAGCAAAAGAAAAACAAGTCACCTTTCAGTACAGTCATAAATGCCTACTATTGAAAGTTATTTTTATAAATTTGAGTATGTAAAGTTTTCAGTTACTGATTTTCTTTTTATAAATTTGAGTATGTAAATTTTTCAGTTACTGATTTTCTTTGAAATTTCAAAGAAATTTCATACCAAATTTACTCTCACTTCACTCCAACTTTCCATGTTCACTGTTCACTTTACACTTTCACATAACTACTGATCTAAAGAAGGGTTTTTCAAATTATCAAATAATTATCTTTTACAAAAAATACATTAAGCAATTAAAAGTTCACTAATTTTTCCATATTAAAGATCACTGTATAAGACTATATGCATTCAATACAATAGCAATAAAGTATAAATCTGCATGCATTAAAGTTTACTCAAGCACAAGAATGAGTATAACACTGGTTTATTTCTGAATCTAAGATAGCTTAATAACTGGAGGTACCAGAATGACCACATTATACCCCAGAGTCTCTGCAATATCACTGTACCACGCAGAGCCATGTGGAGAATGACATGTCTGTATGCATGGCTGCACACAAGTACAAGAATATGAGTGCACATGTATGTTTCATAGAATTTTGAATTCCTAGTCAAGTTAGTTTAAGAAAATCTTCAGATAAAAAATGAAAATAACATCTAATTAATAGCACTTGCTTTAACCTTTGAGGGCTCTCTGCAAAGTCTCAGGCAGCCAAGCAATATCACGCCTTTCCCCCAAGGTACAAATACAAATATTATGAATAAATATTAGTTCTCATTCATAAGGAAAATAAATGTGTTGCATTGAGTATTATTATTCTCGATAAGATTCCAAGATGTCATGGGGCATTTGTAGTATTATTGTTACAAGGAAACATGATAAGAAGTGATTCATTATTCTTTCTTCAAGCGATAACACAGTACTACACAAAAGTGGCCAAAATATACAATTTTTTCACTATCACTGTCATAGTGAAAGGTCCTGAGATCATGGATTCTCTAATGTTACAAAATCTGAACATGATATAGGAACATAACGTAAGATTTAAAGTAAAGAATTCATTCAATATATCAAATACTATATTCCTTAATTGTTAAAATACAGAATTAATTAAATAGAATAAACGGCTCTAACATGAATGAGTAATCTAAAGAATTGTCAAGGGAAAAAGTTCTAGTTTCTGAAGTCTTATCATTGCCATGGACTTGGCACTAGATCAATTATTTTATCTTTATTTTTCTCAACATTTTAACTGAGAAAATGAGCATGTTAGCCTGTATCCACACGAGGATGCTTCATAGGATGAACTACTAAAAGGGTTGGCAAATGCTTTTTAATTAAAATGGTTACACAATTGCCAACAAATAATAACCCCTTCATTCAAAATTGAATGGCAGAGGTTAACTAATTTGCCAAGGTCTCAAGCATTATTTTTTTTTAATAGATCTTTACTGGAGTATGACTGCTTCACAATACTGTTAGTTTCTGCTGTACACCTAAGTGAATCAGCCATACGCATACATATGTCCCCATATCCCCTCCCTCTTGAGCCTCCCTCCCACCCTCCCTATCCCACCCCTCTAGGTGGTCACAAAGCAGCCAGCTGATCTCCCTCTGCTGTGCTGCTGCTTCCCACTAGTTAACTATTTTACATTAGGTAGTGTATATATGTCGATGCTACTCTCACTTCACTCCAACTTTCCCCTCCCACCCCGTGTCCTCAAGTCCATTCCCTATGTCTATGTCTTTATTCCTGCCCTGCAACTAGGTTCATCAATTTTCAGACTGTTAAATACATTTACCTCTTAAATATTTATGAAGCACCAAAGTTCCAAAATTCAGTAAATTATATAAAAGTATTTGCTCTTCATTTGATCAGATGTAATTTTGTTCTTTAGCCATTTCATGTGGGCAGGTGAAGCAATGTTAATACAACCCTGATAACCTTGATAAAAAAGAAATACCAGGGCCATAGAATGTTTGAGCTGCAGTACATGTTTTAAAACAATCTCACTGAACGTTGATAGTCTTCTGATTATAGGCCTTAAATTAGGATATTTTCATCGTTACCCCATGCTTACAGATAGACTCACAGTCTCGAGGTATCAGGAATTCAGGCTTAATTAGAATAATACTAACAATAGCACTTATAATACTACTTTATTCTTTACTAATGGCTTTCTATTGATTTTATCAAATAAGCAATTTTATACAATTATTGGGCACTTAAGAAAACAGCTCATTATAAGATAATTGCTAAATTTTTGAGATTTAAAATATGTGTAAGAAAATAAGGGATTAAAAAAAACTGTGAAAACAAAAGGAAAATCCACATAATGCAAAAATAAGCAAACAACAAATAAACAAATTCAGCCCACAATTTTGCCATTTATGGGTGTTCTTTCAATAGTGAGTGTGACAGCTGGCCGCCAAAAAGAAGAAGAGGTACAAAAGCATGCCACTATGCATCACGGTTATTGAATTTCTTTTCATTCAGAGAAGGGTTTTATTGTTGTGGGGTTAATTCTACCCTTAATGCCCTGGTACATATATTTTAACAGATTTGACCAACAGTATCACACTTGATAAGAATGAATTATCGTTTTCTGTTTCAAGAGGTATTTTCCATTTATTTAAACAAACACTCTAAATGAACTTAGTTTATTTAGGTTTAGAAAATATATTTAAATCTAATATAGTTGATTAATATATGTTTGCTTGTAAGTTAAAGAAAATAGAGTATCTTCTCTTCAATCTTCATAGGAATGATTAGAAGACAAAGAGGAGGCATTTTTTCTTTCAAATGAATATGCTCCTATCTCATTTGTGTTCTTGTTGGACTAAGAGGCTGTTGCAGAACTTTCTGACAACCAAGTAACATATGGCAGAGTGCCTGACACATGGCAGGAGCTCTATAAACGGAAACGCATTTGTCCCCAGCCCACAAACTCTGTCACCCACAGATCCTTTCCACTGGCTCCTCCTCTTATTCTGCAAAGAGGTTCAATTTATTTCTAACCTACAAAAAAAAAAAAGTTATTTAGTTTCCCAAGTTACTTATCTTCTTCTCTCCCTCTCTCTCTCTCACATTTTCCATCTCCAATTATTTTTTTAAAGTATGCTTTATAATAACACCTTTATATTCTAATTAGTTGTCGTCTTCATGAGGGTAGAGACTACATCTCTTTTATCGCTCATTGTTCATTGTGTTCTCCGTTCTATAAGAATGAACTTGATAAGTATTTGTTAATAAATGAACCCTCATCATGTATTTGTACTTATGTGACTTCTCTATGCATTATTCTATTTAAAATCCTGTTTTTAAGTTTGGCCATGAACCCACCTCTAAAAGCAATCTCAAGTCTCATGTTCTTGCAGTAACTGACTGTCCCTCCTCCTCTTCATGCTAGTTTTCCTAATATTTCTGACTACATTTTTGTTTTGTTTTGTCTTGTTTTAATTTGCTCTTGCATGGTTTCCTAGTCTGACAACCGAAATTAGAGGTTTCCCTTGTATTTATCATTGGCTCTCTCTTCCCTTTCTTTCTATTTACCCATGGAGTAATCACATATAATATTTTCTTCTTCATTGATTGCTCATGGTTTATGGCTCCCATATCTCTATTTTCAGCTCTGCTCTTTCACCAGAGCTTGAGAATTCAATGTCTATTGGCCTGCTACACACTTTCTAGATAAGCCACTTTCAGTTCAAACCTACAGACTCCCATCTTTTCATTCTTGTCCTCCAGGCATGAGAAGGTGCAAATTTCTGTAGGTTTTCATCCAGCCCTCTCTGCTATTTGCCTTGCCAGTACCCTATCTCAGGCTCTTTGTATCATTCCCTAAGTTATTTTTTAATTCGCCCTGATCCTGACAAGTACTTCTATACTTCTATATGCTTTATGCTTCAAAGCTATGAGATAAAAAACCTGTTTTCTAGGGGTATACCTAGAACATAGCTTAGAAAGACTTCAGAAAAAAGGTAAGAATTAATAATGCATTAAGACAAATAAGTTTTTACTAGAAGAAACAATGAAAGTAATCAGGGGTTTCAAATGTAAATAATAATTTACATTTCTTAAATAATTTCCTTATATTTGTAACTTGTTTACATTTATAAATACTCAGTCAATAAATATGTGCATAATTAACTTGAAAATTTATCTTGGTTTTAAGAAAAGTAAAAGTGGTTGGAGGGATAGGCCTTAAGGGCTTCACATCTATGCCCTGTGGAGGTCAGCACGCCGGAGGACAATGACGCTGACAAATTGATATGGTGACAATTGCTCAAACTGTAGTTACAAGATACTTGCATTTTGGAAGACCTTTGAGGAGTTGATGGAAAAGGAAGTTTTCTCAATTTTCCGTTCTGAGTGACGGTGGTTGCCTGGAGGAGTATGCTAAAGTAGCTTTTGAGGTTGCCTCCAGGCTCAGTAGGAAACATTGCAATAATCAGACAGTAATATCCACATGGGCACTAGGGATGTGAATGACGGTTAGTTCAATGTGGTAGCACTTTACTGGTTCAAACTAACCTTCTTCAGGCTTCCATGCACTATCACATCCTGATACTTGGTGAATGTTCTCTTTAATCGTGCCAGTTATGATTTTATAGACTGTGGCTTTATTTCCACTAGTTTTTATTCATTTTCTTGATTTTACTTATCCTTTAGAATTTTCTCTATATTACGTATTTTTGCAGAAGGAGAATATACCAAATATTACCATATATTCCATCATTCCATCAAGGTACAGACCTACCTCTGGTTAATTCAATTCTAATACAATCCAATTATGGGATCTTACTCATATATTCATCTTCTCTCTCTCTCTCTCTCTCTCTCTGATACTATTCTTTCTGATATTCCAAACTCCTCTGATCTCTTTGGTATTAGTGCCACATTTTGCCAATATTCTCTTGAGACAAAAGAATTACTTCTGGGCTCATCAATTAAAGTCAACAACATGAAAATGTCTGAATTACATTTCTATATGTTTATTTACTTTTACCTCTTATTTGCACGTTTATCTGCACTTTCGAAGAACTAAAGAAATTTTCTGAAAATAGTCTTCATCTTTTAAAGTTACCTTTGCTGAAGAACTGAGAATTCCTCAGTTCAGGAAATATATGAAAATCTAAGAAAGAAAATCAATTCAGCATTGTTCCATGTTTTTCACTTCTTTTTGAAATCTTTAAATGTTTGAGTTTCTCAAGGTTCACTGTCATACCTTTTTCATCTCTATTCTCTTTCACTGGTTATGAACATGATTATTATGACTTTAAATACTATCTACGTGTTCATGACTCTGAAATTTCTCTGTCTAGTTCAGACTACATACTAGTTCTAGACCTTTCATCTGACCACTCCTTAGGCAGAGACAATCATCTATCCAAATTCATGCTCCCCCTTCCATTGTATAAGGTTGTAGCTGGGCAGTGGCTGACTAACCATACCTACAGATCCAAGCACACCCTTTCATAGAGGTGTGGCCACATGCCTAACTCTCTCAATTGAATGATGGTGTAAGAGATGTGTATTCCTCTCTGGCCACAGCTTTGAAGAAGTAGGCTTGTCTTTTCCAGTCTATCTTCTTTCAAGCTACTATGATGGAACTCAAGATAAACCTTGAAAGCTACATCTTGATAATGGTATCCAAGGTGACTTTTGAAGTGTATCTTGAATATGTCAGAACTTGACAAGAGTCTCTGAATGACTGGTTGGAATAAAACTGTCACCAGCAAAGCCCATGGACAATTGCCAAGAAATAAACATAGAATCTGGGTAATAAAATAAAGTCTAACCTGTTCTTTTTTTTTTTTTTCTTTTCCTTTGTGCTTAGTCTAGTTTCACTTGCTCATATGGTGCCATGTGAAGAGGCCTTGCACCCAGCACTTCAGACCAGAGTTCCTGGTGCGAAAAATGGCTACACCAGTACCTCAGCTCGGTGGGCTGTGTGAAGAACTGCTGCACGTGACACCACAATTCAAGATGGTGGTGGCAGGGTGTGTGCAGAGAGGCTGCGCACGACACCTCAATCCAAGATGGCGGCACCTGGCCCTGGGATCTGGAGCGAGAGCAGCACAGCTGTGCCAACCCCAGGAGAACTCCACCCTCTCCCTGCTGATGAGATCCATATAAAGCAGCCCTCTCTGTGGCCTGTTGGGAGAGGATGCTCTCTAGAGGACAAGCTCGAACCTCTCCATTCTTTGATCAAAGAATAAAATTTTCCTTTGCCTCTAAACCAAACTCGGTCTCTGGCTCAAACTACACCAAGCAGGAGGACCCCTGCTGGGGACCGATTAGGGAAGGTCTATAACAAAACTAACCCCACTTTCCAGGAACCCTGAATTGGACTGTTGGTGGGTGTTGCATGTGAAAAAAGAGACACTCTATTCTCACTGAGCAATAATTCATTTGGGGACCCTGCTGCCATTTGCTAACTAATATGTGGCCATATTCCCCTGTTTCACAAATATCTCAAACTGATAAAGCTCAAGCTTGATGTTTGCCCCTAAACCTGCACCTCTTCCACTCTTTCCCATTGCATAAAATAATTTTTATAGTTTGACTATGTTTCTGGTAATGTTCTAAGTGTATTAAGTATATTTATTCATTTAGTTCTTACAATAACTCTGTGAGAGAGGTACTGTTTTTAACCCAGATGTTACAGATGAGGAAGCAGAAATATAAAGACATGAAGTAATATAACAAAGGTCATTCAGCAAGTAAGCATCAATGACAGGAATCAAATCCAGGGTACTGGCTGCCTGGCCCATCCTCTTCAGCATTTCACTATACTGCCTCTGATCTAGCGCAAGGCTTTTAACCAACAAATGTATTATGTTTAAAATAGTTGGAGGAGTTGGAGTCAAGAAAAATATGGGTAGGAGATGATAAGACTAGAGGTAAAATTAACACATAGAAATATTTTGTCCATATGTTAAACAATACTACAGAGGGAGGTTTAAAAAAATTGCTTTTAGCCACGGAACTCATCCCTAAATTACTTAGTTGACAAAATAAAGAAAGAAAATGGGTTCACAGTATTAATATCATTTCCTGAATGAGAAAATAAAAACTACTCTTCCAAGGTTTTAGAATTCTAATATCAGAGAAAATATTTTTCATTTTTGTAGTCAAGAGGATATCAGAGGAAAGAATATTCTAGGTAAATATCCAGTGCAAAAACCCTAAGGCAGGGGCATTCCTGGAACGTCCTAGGATCAGTGTGTCTGAGAGAGTAGGGGGAGAGTAGTAGTTGAGATAAGAGAAGTAACAGGGAATAGAATCTTATAAGTCCTTTTAGGCAATCATAAGGACACTGGCTCTTATGCTAAGTGAAATGTTGAACAATTGTAGGGTTCTGCGCACAGAGTAGTTACACGATCTGCTTTATATATATATATATATATATATATATATATTTTTTTTTTTTTTTTTTTTTTTTTTTGTGGTATGCGGGCCTCCCTCTGCTGCGGCCTCTCCCGTTGCGGAGCACAGGCTCCGGACGCGCAGACCCAGCGGCCATGGCTCACGGGCCCAGCCGCTGCGCGGCACGTGGGATCCTCCCAGACCGGGGCGCGAACCCGGTTCCCCTGCCTCGGCAGGCGGACGCGCAACCACTGCGCCACCAGGGAAGCCCCGTGCTTTATATTTTAAAAGGATAACTCTGGCTGTTCTGTTTGCATCTGTCTATATGGGGGCATGGGTAGAAATAGAGAAATCTGTTGAAGTTCTTATAATCATTCCCAGTCAAATGAGAGAGGCAATAAGTAGTTTGATTATACATCTATTTTCACGGTTAAGTAACAGGATTTTCTAATGGATTGTATATGAGGTGTGAAATGAAGAAAGGACTCAACAATAACTCCAAATGTTTGTCCTGATCACTCAGAATACTGGAGCTCACATCAAAGGAGATGGAGAAGGTGAATATATGCTATTTACGTTCATAAGACCGATTGGGATCTCCAAGGAAGTGAGTAAGCATAGCTGAAAAGAAAAGAAAACCAAGAACTGGGTCCTGGAGCATTCCAACAGTTAAAAAATTTCCGGGTTACAAGGAATATCCAACACAGGAGACTGAGAGGGAACAACTAGCTAAGTAGAAGGAAACCCAAGAGAATGTGGTACCTGGAAATCAAAGAAAGTATGTCACAGAGGAGGAAATGTTGAACTCTGTTGAATTATAAAGACTGGTCCAGTACAATGATGATGGAAGAATGACCACTGATGGGATAGTGACAGTGAAAGCCAGCTTGGAGTGGTCTAAGAGAATAGAAGAAGAGAACTGAACAGAGCAAGTCAAAAAATTTTTGGAGGAATTTTTGCAACGGAGAACAAAGGAGTAGAGCAGTCACTGGTGGGCATCAAGAATAACTTTTTAAAGTCTAAGGAAATAACAATATATTAAAATGCTGAAAGATCTAGAGTGAAAATGTGACGAGTGAGAAGGAGGAAAGAGTTTCTAAGGTTGTGTCTCAGAGTACATAACATGGATTGGGACCTAATGCATAAATGGTAGGATTGGTTGTAGACAGAGGCATGGATGTGAAGTGCAGCTCTTTCCATCATGGGGCTGCACCACCCCAGGCTGGCAGCAAGAGGAGCAGAGAGTGCAAGGCTCCAGGGGAGCTAATTTGTGGGCCAGGCCTGGGAGTGTTATACTTGACTGCCCCCCATGTTCCATTGGCTACAGAGTCAAATGGCTGCGCCCAACTCAAGGGAGGCCAGGAATTGGGGCTGTGTGACAAGGAAAAAAGGGACATGGGTTTAGTGAACAACTAATCATCCTCTCCCACACCTTTAGTTCCTGGATTCCCAAAAGGACATCAATTGTAAGACTTACTACTGATTAAGTAACAGAAATGTAATGAATAAAAGGGAAAAAAGGACACTTACAGTACTATCTACCTTAAGATATATCCTAATTGAATAATGTTAATATGAGGAAATATCTGTTGATTATTGCCTATTCTGAAACAATACACTCTGCAGTGCCATTTGATTTTACTTACCTTTAAAGAACTATTCCATCGATAATGTGATTTGAGGAAAGCTTTTGCTTTTGTGTTAAACTCGTTAGCTCAGTTATTCTTTAAAAGAACCTCCTAAATTATAATTAAAGTCAATGATAAATGAGTGCCTTAATATTTAAGTGATCGTAAACATATTAAGTAAATCTCATGTTATTTTTTTGCTCTTGTTACACGACTGGGTTTTCATCAGAGAATTGAGGCTTGGGTTCAAGTTCAAGTATGCATTTAGTAGGGTGAGGGTTAGCGTTAGGAGTGGAGCTGCAGTTGAGTTTAGAGCCAGGGTAGGTGTCAGGTTCAGAGTTAGGGTTAGGGATTAATTGTGATAACTTTTGACTAATTTTGAGATTTTTTTGATTGATATCCTTGGTAACGTTAGGTATGGATGTATAATGCTGTATTGATCTTATTCTGTCAACAAAATTGTTTAAATCCTATTAATTATGGAGACAGATCATGTTCTTTGTGCCCAAATCCCATTTTAGTGATGCTTTTTAAAATAAACTCTGACTCTGTCCTGCTTTTCTTTAAGATTTGATTTGCTCTTTGTTGAGGAAATTGAAATACATTTCCTAATCTCTGCTCAAGTAAACCTGAAAATCGAATGTAATTTTCTATGAATTGCCTCAAACTTTTACCTTTATGCTCAATCTCAATTGCTTTTAATACCATTTCATGCACAGGTTCTGAATCTACATCCTGTGTCAGCACTTTGGCCTTTCTTCTGAAGGTTTGGGAATCATCTGACATGTAAATGTAAGACCTACGTAGCTTTAACGAGTTCATCCTCAGGGTAGTGTGCTCACATGATCACTTCCTCAATGCTGGGCTCTCCCTGGTTTTCCAAATGCATCAAGGTTGAAAGAAAGGCATTTCTGCTGACATGTGCAACATTACATGAAATAATTGAGGAATAACAAACTGTATCTACATGAGAGACATATTAGATAGTAAATTTAAATGATCATAATAGAAACATCAAAAACTGAAATTGTTATTTATAAATATGACTACCTTTCAGTAATTGATATTATTAAATATGGGGTATTTATTTAAAAAACAACAGTTAGGGCTTCTCTGGTGGTGCAGTGGTTGAGAATCTGCCTCCCAATGCAGGGGACACAGGTTCGAGCCCTGGTCTGGGAAGATCCCACATGCTGCGTCGCAACTGTGCCCCTGAGCCACAGCTACTGAGTCTGCGCGTCTGGAGCCTGTGCTCCGCAACAGGAGAGGCCGCTATAGTGAGAGGCCCGCGCACCGCGATGCAGAGTGGCCCCCGCTCGCCGCAACTAGAGAAAGCCCTCGCACAGAAACGAAGACCCAGCACAGCCAAAAATAAATAAATAAATTTATAGAAAAGAATCATTAAAAAAACAAAACAGTTAGCTTAGAATGAATAAAAGAATTTCAGAGTTGGTAGAGAAATTAAAAAATGTTTCGGGCTAGCCCCCCTGCAACTAGGTATAAATTTTGTTCTCATTGAGGCATGTTCTTTCTGATATCTGAACAGAATAAATAAATGCAGAGAATTTGCAACTCATATTTGCCTGAAAACCCTCTCCAAGGAACGATAAATATTCCTTTGTCGAGAGAAACCTTTCATTTCTTCCTTGATCGCCCAATGTAGATCTGGGTGATTTTTCCAGAATAAGATCTAATTGTGATTTACTGTCTTCAGCCTAGGCCCTTCATGTCTCTTCCTACAGATGCTTTCCAAATACTGAATTATTCTAAGCCAATTTCATGTCTGTCTTATTTCTTTCCACTTTCAAACTTACTCTGACAAGCATGCCTTGTAGGAGTCTTTGAGTTCTTTGTGCCTGAGGGCATATTCACAGTCCAGTACTTTCAGAAAACTGTTGTCACCCCGTTCACCCTACAAATACTGTGGAACAAAAGTGCTTCTACAGTGTAATGTTCTAAATAAATCAGTTTATTTTACTTTTGTTGTATCTTGGAGCAACTGACTACTGTCATCATTTTAATCAGAACCAGTCCTAGGTAACACTGTTATGTTGATAGGTTGGCTGTGGGGTTTTCCTTGTATCAGGCCTCCTCCTGTCAATTCTTTCTTTCTTTCTTTCTATCTAGCTAGCTAGCTATCTCTCATCTCTATAGACTTAAGGATTCATATTTTTTTTCCTAAAGGTTTGTAATCCATTACCCTCCTTAATTATTTTTGTGCTCAAATTGTCTGGATTTGGCCAATATAAATTTTTTCAAGCTGAGTCTTGCGGCCTTTTTGTCATTAATCTGCATTGTTTCCTTTCATTCTGAAATAAAAAGATGTTTCAAACTCAAGTTGTATGTTACTTGACCAAAATCATATATAATTTCTCCAAGCAGATCTGACTCCTTTTACAGGGTAATGGTATTAGTAACTAAGGTCTGTGCTAGGTGTGCTCATTGTCATAGTGTCATAGTTTCTAGACCCATTCAACAGTCACAGCTAGGAAATACACACACACACACACACACACACACACGTAAAAGTAGGTAGATAATATATGTATGTGTATATATATATATATATGTAAGTATGTAGATACATATATGCATATTCACACATATTTTTTAATGGGATTCTTTCTTGTTTTCTTTTCTTATTCTTTATTTATTTCTTACTTCCTTCATAGTGAGAACCACGGCTCCCAACAACCATTAACATATTTACTCATTTGCTCCATCTATAATGTATTTAAATATCTTCAGAATTGCTTCAACCACATATACATGCTTTCTCATTTCTTACACGAAAGTTAGTACATAATAAATGCTCTTTGCAACTTTTCTTTTTTCACTGAACAGTGTATCCAGGAAATCCAGCCCATACCAATTCATAGAGATATTTCTCAGTTTCCTTTATGGCTGCAGTGTATCCATTTTGTGAATGTAGCCTAGTTTACTCAACCCATCTCCTGAATGTAGTCATATAAGTAGTTTCCAATATTCTGTCATTTCAATAATGCTGCAATGAATGACCTCGTGTATATGTGTTTTCATGTTATTGGAGCCGTACCTTTAGGGTAAATTCCTAGAAGTGAGATGCTTGGTTTGAAGAGTAAATGCATTTATATCTATTGTATGAGCTCTCTATTCATATTTTTTGCTTCTGTTTCTACATTTCCTCAATTTTAATTGGGGAGACATTTTAGACATGGAAACTTTCTTTGTAACTGTTACCATCTATCATACATAGATGGCAATTATGAGTATAAAATTGAATTAAATTTAGTAGGTTTGGGCATTCATCTTACAAATAGGGAAAACAAACAAACCAAACAAAGATTGGCTTATCTGCCAGTTCCTATGCACATTAGCTGCACACAGTGATGTCTGTTTTATATGCACTTATCTTTGTTCAAGCCATAGGCAATGAGAGCCAGACATGATGATTCTTTAGAATTATTCTCTTCATTAGCAAGTACTAGATTGTGCTATACCAGGTACCCATGTGTTAAGTGTGAATAGAGCCCCATGTATTCACATAAATGCTGCACTTACAGAAAGACTGAAATAATCCCCCCATGGGTTGCAAGTAGGCTTTTAAGGTGCTTTGCTAAGTCCCCTGGTTGTCCCCTTTTCCTTGGCCCACCATTTTTCTCCTGCGGTTGTTTTTGGAACAAGAGATCAATTCTGATCCTCTTCCCTCAGAACTGGACCTTGATTTCAAATCTGATTAAATTGTCTTCTAAAATGTACTATTGAATTTTAATGGACATAGAGAAAAGTACACGTCAATTTACAGCTTGATGAATTTCCACAAGTGTGACAAGGCCCTAGCTCATGAAACAAACAATTATCAACACACCCAAAGCCTCCCTTTGTACCCCCTTCCAGCCACTACCCTCATGCAAAGGAAACCATTATCCAGTGCTTACATCATAGGTTTTACCTGTTTATGCATTTTGTACAAAAGGAAACATAGAATATATAATATATTCTTTTGTGTCATGTGTCCTCCTTTTGCACTGACTGTACTGCTATCCTGCACTCAGCCTTTGTGAGATCAGAAACCTCTCTGTACTGTCACCAGGTTATCTGCACTGACCCGGGGTCCAGTTCAGATTCAAGTTGGCCACATACGCTTTCATTTGGCACTAGCTCCTTGACATCTCACTCGACAACCCGGAGCTGCTTCCAGGTCTGAGGGTTGGGTACACTTTGCTGCCCTGGTCAGTATTCCCAGCCTTCCTCTTATTTACATGGTGCTGTGACCTTGGCTATATTTTCTCCCCTATGGAAATCCTGTTTTTTGTGCATTCCCACAATCGCATTTTTGACACTTTTCTTCTTTCAATAGACATAGGTGTGTGCAACATTTGTCAGTATTCACTCGATAAATATAAATTAGAAAATGAACATTATTGTTTAAGAAATGTGCATCTAATTATAACTACCTATACAAATATCCACTAAATCCCATAATTCAGTCAATCTGTTAACAAATATTTACTGAGCACATTCAGTGTGCAAGATACTGTCCTAGCTGGGGAGGCCCAACGTTTAACAAGACAAATAAACCTCTCTGAGACCTTACATATAATCACCCACTGTTATATCTTCTTAGAGCAAAGACAATGGGGACACAGAAACCAAGAACCAAACTTGGTCTCTCACCTTCCCTGATCTTGTCATAGTATTTGACCCAGAAATTATGCCCAGGTAAGTACTCAGGGAATGGTAGCTAGTATTAGAAGTGGCGCTTGATCTTAGTCAAAATGCCTAACGCCTCTGCACTTCAGTTGAATCAGCTGAGAAATATATCTGATTCTACTACGTATCCACAGATTTTATATGATTGGGGGAAGATTAAGAGTTATTTAGTAGTAAGGGTTGTGTAAGTAGTAAGTTGTGTGTGTACGTGTTTTATTTCATTATCACTTGCCCCAACTTCAAACATAAAATAATTACCCGAATACTATTTCTTTGATCTTTGACTTTAAAATAAAAAACAAACGACATTGACATTACTGCTTGTTTTAAGTAAAGGTACAGTGTAATACTCTTATTACTATTCCAAGAATAAAACTGTCAAATTATAGATATTGACTACACACTGACCTTTTTTTTTTTTTTATTTTTTTTTTTGTGGTATGCGGGCCTCCCTCTGTTGTGGCCTCTCCCGTTGCGGAGCACAGGCTCCGGACGCGCAGGCTCAGCGGCCATGGCTCACGGGCCCAGCCGCTCCGCGGCATGTGGGATCCTCCCGGACCGGGGCGCGAACCCGGTTCCCCTGCATCGGCAGGCGGACGTGCAACCACTGCGCCACCAGGGAAGCCCCACATTGACCTTTTTATTTAATAAGTCTTGTGAAAACCTATTGTGTGTGTGTTTGTGTGTATATATCATCTGATATCACATCACAAAATCCCTTCTAAGGGAAAGGAAATTTCTCCGGTCTTTTTTCAGTTCTGTTATCAAATACTTGTTTGTGCCAGGATGAACGGAAACAGCCTGAATAACTTTATGATAAATTCACAGTCTTCTCTGTTGCTCTAGGCTATCATATTCAGCTCTATTTCCCACTTTGTATACTGTAACAAAACTGAAAAATACACAAACAGGACAGTCACTGTGCGGACAGAATGAACAATTGGGTTTGCTCTGTGCATAGGAAGAATAATGCCTTCACCCTGGGCAACTTAGCTTTCATATATGAAATGTGGGGGATGTGCTTCTTAACTTTCTCTGAAGAATACTGTGAAAGCTAACTAATGAAACATGATGTTTTCAAACAGATGCTCTCATACTCCAAACGAAATGAACAATTACATCTCAAGATGCAACTGGAGAAAGCTGTTTTAGCTTCAGGAGAGCTCTTTTCTTTGATGATAGAAGAAATGTCTATATTGTTTAGAATGCATGTTTTCTAGAGTCAAGTTTTTTTTTTTTTTTTTTTTTTGTGGTATGCGGGCCTCCCTCTGTTGCGGCCTCTCCCGTTGCGGAGCACAGGCTCCGGACGCGCAGGCCCATTGGCCATGGCTCACGGGCCCAGCCGCTCCGCGGCACGTGGGACCCTCCCAGCCCGGGGCGCGAACCCGGTTCCCCTGCATCGGCAGGCGGACGCGCAACCACTGCGCCACCAGGGAAGCCCTAGAGTCAAGTTTTTAATACAGAATTAAATGATGTTCATAGTGTCACATGGTGTTTAATTCAGAATAAAGAGCTGTGTGAGGTTTGAAACTTGGACATTTTTTAAAGGCCAAACATTCCTCATGGGGTGGGTTGAAGCATTGGTTTCGAAAAGCATCTTTGGCTCATTTGTCACCTAGGAGAGAATAATTCTGAAAATCTTTCTTTGAAGGTTTGCTTGTAAATAAATGAATGCAGAGAATCCTCAACCAACTTCTCGTGGTTTGACCGAGGAATATTTCCTGAGTTCGTGAGGACAGATGTAGGATTCCTCTTAGAAGCCATTGTCTTTCTTATAAAACCATTCCCTATTCTTCAAACTGTACACAACACTGTCAACACTGCAGTGGTAGCAAATAGGTTTTTTTGGCCTAACTTGATAAGGCTCTTTTCTAATAGTTAGGTGTAATGGGTTGAACTGTATCCCCCTAAAATTCATATGTGGAAGTCCATCCCCCAGGACCTCAGAACATTATCTCATTTGGAACCAGGGTTGTTGCATACATAAGTAGTCAAGATGAGATTACACTGGGGAGATTTGGCGTTTGGTACCTATGACATTCCATCACGTATATGTACAGCCCATTACAGTTAAAATGTGGTGGTCACCCAGTTTTCTGTAGACAACCCTGGTTTCAAATCCCAGCTCCACCGTTCATTCACCGTGTGTACCAGGGAATGGACTGCCTTGTTTAATCCTCAATTTTTGAATCTGTAGACTAGGCTTAATGATAATAAAATCCACATCATCATAGTTCAGTTATTTTGCAGATTAAAAGAGGTAAACCATCTCAGACACTTAATCAACCCTCAAAAATGCTGGTTCACTCTTATTTTTCATTAACTGGTACAGGTAGAGTTTTTTGAACGGTTCTGCTACATCACAGGAGGGGGTTTCCATATATTTCACTCACTACTGCTGCATATTAATATGACTATAAACCATTTAAATGGGAATTACAATAGACCCACCGTCACCTCAAAATGCATCAGTGAAGTTCGTGGGAGAAATGCCATTGCTTATCTCAAATAATCTTTCCTTTTGGAAGTACAACCTAGTTTTTCTAGGAGGAAGTCTTTTCTCCTTCTCTAGGCGTCTGAAAAGGCACTGATGCTGAGTGAACTGTTCAGACAATCTATCAACACAACTTCTTATTGCCAGAGTGATGATACAGCTTATAATTAAGCAAGTGCATTCAAGCAAACAAAATTTATTTGCCAAGAGTTTTAACATTCTATTAGTTCTTTCTCAAAGTCAACATTGAATAAATTAGTTACTTGGCAAAACTGTGTGCATAAGTGACACTTGTAGTACAGATATCCTCATGGTCACCAGGGGCACAAACATACTTAAAGTCACCCAAGATGACCGGGCTTTTGTTTACAGTTATCGCAGTGATTTTTACTGTCATTATAACTAGATTATATTCTTCTTGAGGACAGATCTATCAACTACTTACTTGAGATCTTTAAACCACTTTTAATATTGTGTTCTATGATTGATGATGATGTTAATAATAATAATACTGATAAATAATTAGGAGGAGGTGAAACGAGAGGAAGATAAGAAGATAAGCCTACACTTATGGCACATTGTTGTAAGCAATTTAATCTATCCAATTCTCACAAAACCCCATAAGGTAGACACTACTGTATCCCTTTTACAACTAAAGCGACTAAGGTCCATAAAAGGTTGATTAATATGGTTAAATGTTCACTGTTACAAAGTGTTAGAAAGGGTTCTGATATTTCAAGTCCAGCTCCAGAGCCCACACTCTCTTGTTCTATATTGTATATGCCCTCAGATTGTTTTCATTTAGTCAAAATAAGCAAGTGGTCATTATAGTAATGGTGCTTCTTGCTAAACCAAAGAAAGGTATTTGGCTCCATATTGAGTATTGGGGTCAGTATACCTGGATTTGTGGCTCAGATGTAAGTAACATCACATCTTTCAGATTCAGCCCATTTATCTTCAGAATGAAGTACTTCAATTTAATTCTACACTCTTAAACATCTATTTTGTGCTTGGCAGTGAACTCAGTACTAAGAATATTAGTGAGATGTGCCCTAGAGGACTGCATAAACTCCAACATTCTTCCAAAGGTGGAGAGTTCACATTATATAACTTAAACATTACTGATTTAAAGGATATGATTTCAGAATTCTAAAGAAAAGTCAGCTTTCTATCAATATGTATACTATCTGAAAATCGGGAAAGAGACATGATTATGTATAGAGTCTCACTATTCATTCCTTCCTATTTCAGTAGAAGATTCATCTGCTAGCAATGACTTCCTGTAACAGAGAAGGACAAACCTGACTCCATATTGGATCTATTCCTTTAGCGCTAACCTTTGTGCTCTGTTGCCTGTGCTTAGTCATGCTGGCTCTGCACCTTTGTAATAGAATGTTGCCTACAGCCTGAAATATACATGACGGTCCATTGTCAAGGCTCTGCCTCCAAGGCTTGATCTTTAAAGATATAACACTTTTCACTCATATAGAAATAAAAAGTTGCAAAACAGAGAATAACATTTGCCTTGTTGGAGGTTTCTAGGTACATTGCACCCTGGCCTACATGGACAGCTGCAAGAACAAAGGATTCAGGGACCAAGAAGTCTGCCACAACCAGCCACGCCCCCTCCGCTTTGAGCATAAAAGAAGCCTGAATTCTAACTCGCGCACAGTGGCTCTTTGGGAGACTCGCCTAGCCCCTCGTCTTCTCCCTCTGCTGCCTTTCCAAATAAAGTTGCTATTCCTTGCCCCAAGACCTCATCTCTCTCTCGAGTCACTGGCCTGTCGTGTGGCGAGCAGTGTGTTTGGACTTAGGGACATTCCCACTTTCCTCTGCATTCCCAATTTCTTGCCTATGTAACTAAGGACACTCAGTTCCTCAAGAAGCCTCGACTGACCATGACCCTCGAGCACTCTGAATGAAGCATTTTTTTGTGTGTTCAACCTGTGCATCCTCTATCCATTAGGACACATATAGTCATACAATATAATATACAATATACAATACAATATAATTATAAATTTAAGCATTTAGCATTACCACTAGATTTTTTTGCCCCTAGAAGGCAGTAATTGTGTTTATCTCCAGCCTTCAGTAAATTGTAGGCCCTCAGTAAATGCCTGTCAAAGCTGATTCTCTTTTCATGATCTGTCTGCAATTTGCGCTGCAAATTTTAATTCTTCCAAATCTGCCTTCTGGTTTGGAAACACAGGAGCCGATTTTAAGTCCTTTTTCTCACGAGAGTTCTTCAAATATTGAAAACAACACACTCTATCTTTAACGTGTATACACAGAACTTGTGAATATATAATTTTAAAGTTGAAGCATAGTCGGTTTACAATACTGTGTTAGTTTCAGGTGTAGAGCAAAGTGATTTGGTTTTTCATATATATGTATATATACACATATATATACATGCAATTCGTTTTTTTCAATTCTTTTCCATCATTAGTTATTGCAAGATATTGAATATAGTTTTTGTGCTATACAGTAAATCCTTGTTGATTATATGTTTTATGTATGGTAGTGTGTATATGTTAATCCCATGTTCTTTTTTTTTTTTGCGGTGCGTGGGCCTCTCACTGCTGTGGCCTCTCCCTTTGCGGAGCACAGGCTCCGGACGCGCAGGTTCAGTGCATTTCTAACAAGCTCCCAGGTGATGCTCCTGCTGCTGCTGTAGAGACATCTTTCAGCATCTGGCTTCCGAGAGGCCTCACACTCTATCTGCAGCTTCTCTACCTCCATGGCTAACCAGCAGAATCTGTTTCAGCGAACACTTAGGAGTCTGTTTTGGAGTCTGCTTATCTTATTCTTTTCCACTAGCCTAAGAAGATAGGAAGGAGGACTGTAGTCAAAAATAGGTTATTTTCCTTGATTTCCAAAGTCAATAAAAGTGAATTCATTAAACTAATTTAAGGGAAGCATCATGGTCATATTTTCTCTGAAGTTTAATAAAAACGTATGTGAAAGACCTGTCCAGGATCCGCGGCATGTGGGATCTTCCCGGACCGGGGCACGAACCCGTGTCCCCTGCATCGGCAGGCAGACTCTCAATGACTGCGCCACCAGGGAAGCCCACTCCCATGGATTAATGTGAATGCTTTTAAGCTGTAGATTCTGATTTGAAAGGTCTGTGGTGGGTCCCTGAGATTCTGCATTTCTAACAAGCTCCCAGGTGATGCTCCTGCTGCTGCTGTAGAGACATCTTTCAGCATCTGGCTTCCGAGAGGCCTCACACTCTATCTGCAGCTTCTCTACCTCCATGGCTAACCAGCAGAATCTGTTTCAGCGAACACTTAGGAGTCTGTTTTGGAGTCTGCTTATCTTATTCTTTTCCACTAGCCTAAGAAGATAGGAAGGAGGACTGTAGTCAAAAATAGGTTATTTTCCTTGATTTCCAAAGTCAATAAACGTGAATTCATTAAACTAATTTAAGGGAAGCATCATGGTCATATTTTCACTGAAGTTTAATAAAAACGTATGTGAAAGACCTGTCCAAATGCAATTTGTACTGTGATGCATAGGACTCCATGTGACAATGAATAAGATCACAATTCAAATGACATAAATTAAATTTGCATATTCTCATTTATACTTGAAAATGAGTTATTAGTCATTTCAGGCTGAGATGCACAGATGTAATATAATGCACTTCCCAATGCATTAATAGAGAAAAGGCTCTTTTGAATTTCCAAGAATAAATCCAATATAAAATACTATGGTAATATATCTGGAAGTCACAAATTTATAAAGTCGAATAACAATTAAGTGGTTTATATAAGTCATTGTTCTAAACTCTTCATGTGAATTATCAACTTATACCAATAACCTGTATTGAGATCAGTACTATTGAGGTAGGTGAATTAGTTATTATTATTATTTTATAGATGAGGAAATTTAGGCATAGAATGGTTAAGGAAACTGCCCAGAGTTACACAGATCTATGTAGCCTAGTTATGACGACTGGCCTGAGTGGTCTGATTCCAGAATGTACCATTGGGCTGTTATTTCCACTGCCTCTCAGGGGCTGCAGCCACACAAGCAGCATGGTTTACTGTGCTCTAAATCCCCCCTATAGGCCTCCTAGTGTTCCTCTAAATTCCACTAAATTATCACTTGAGCAGAGTAGAGACATGCACTTTAAATGAGGGAACTGATATTTATTTATTTAAAATATTTATTTTAAAATATTTATTCAATATATTTGTAGGTACCTATCTATTAATATGTTATATAAATTTGCATTCGCTTGGAGTCATTTAGCTTCATGTCACCGAAATCCAACCTTGATCTGATAAGAAAAATATTAGCATCTCCATTATTTGAGTCCAGAGTAAAATAAAACACCTGAGAATATCCTTATGCTTAATGAGAACACTCCCCCTTTCAGAGAGCTCTCCCAGCAATCAAATATACTTAAAAAAATTACAACAATGATCACATATATCCTCTTTTATCTCAGAGATGGAAAACACACTAGACAGAATGAAGGATTATATACTGTTATTCCAATGTCTGTAAGAAATCTTACAAGATTATATCATTTTCCTTTTCCTGTGTATGCCAACAATATATTCACTATTATTAATAAAATTTTTATCTTCCAAATTTTGGAAAAAAACTAAACACACAACCATGTTGGTTAGAATGGTTCTATATACTTGTATACGTGTAGAATAGTGAGTGACTCACAAGATTCCACAACTCGTGTATATCTTGAACTAAATCTAGCCACACTTCTCAACCACTACCACCACAAATTAGTCAAATAAAACATTCACCACACATCCAAAGTAGAGGAGATAGAAATTTAAACACCGATGGCGCTATAGAGAAAGTACCGTAAGGGAAAGATGAAAGAAGTACTAAAAGTAAAAAAAAGCAAAGCTTACCCCTTGTACCTTTTGCATAATGACTTAACTAGTAACAACTTAGCAAAGAGACCTTAAGCTAAGCTACCCGAAACCAGACGAGCTACTTACGAGCAGTAATTAGAACGAACTCATCTATGTGGCAAAATAGTGAGAAGACTTATAAGTAGAGGTGAAAAGCCTAACGAGCCTGGTGATAGCTTGGTTTACTGTGCTCTAAATCCCCCCTATAGGCCTCCTAGTGTTCCTCTAAATTCCACTAAATTATCACTTGAGCAGAGTAGAGACATGCACTTTAAATGAGGGAACTGATATTTATTTATTTAAAATATTTATTTTAAAATATTTATTCAATATATTTGTAGGTACCTATCTATTAATATGTTATATAAATTTGCATTCGCTTGGAGTCATTTAGCTTCATGTCACCGAAATCCAACCTTGATCTGATAAGAAAAATATTAGCATCTCCATTATTTGAGTCCAGAGTAAAATAAAACACCTGAGAATATCCTTATGCTTAATGAGAACACTCCCCCTTTCAGAGAGCTCTCCCAGCAATCAAATATACTTAAAAAAATTACAACAATGATCACATATATCCTCTTTTATCTCAGAGATGGAAAACACACTAGACAGAATGAAGGATTATATACTGTTATTCCAATGTCTGTAAGAAATCTTACAAGATTATATCATTTTCCTTTTCCTGTGTATGCCAACAATATATTCACTATTATTAATAAAATTTTTATCTTCCAAATTTTGGAAAAAAACTAAACACACAACCATGTTGGTTAGAATGGTTCTATATACTTGTATACGTGTAGAATAGTGAGTGACTCACAAGATTCCACAACTCGTGTATATCTTGAACTAAATCTAGCCACACTTCTCAACCACTACCACCACAAATTAGTCAAATAAAACATTCACCACACATCCAAAGTAGAGGAGATAGAAATTTAAACACCGATGGCGCTATAGAGAAAGTACCGTAAGGGAAAGATGAAAGAAGTACTAAAAGTAAAAAAAAGCAAAGCTTACCCCTTGTACCTTTTGCATAATGACTTAACTAGTAACAACTTAGCAAAGAGACCTTAAGCTAAGCTACCCGAAACCAGACGAGCTACTTACGAGCAGTAATTAGAACGAACTCATCTATGTGGCAAAATAGTGAGAAGACTTATAAGTAGAGGTGAAAAGCCTAACGAGCCTGGTGATAGCTGGTTGTCCAAGAAAAGAATTTCAGTTCAACGTTAAATAATACTAAAAACCACATTAAGTCTCAATGTATATTTAATCGTTAGTCTACAAAGGTACAGCTTTTTAGAAATACGACACAAGACAAAAATCTCATGACCTCTTAAAATGAGAATCTCACAATACAAATGTGTGTTTAGAAAGGTGATCAAAATTCACTAGTAGAAGCATTACAGTATATGCAAAAGGATCTGGACTATCCACTCAACTTATTAAAATTCATGAGACTTTAAAAACACTACGTATCCTAAGAGAGGTGTAAATAGAAAAATCTATGTCACAGAAATAAGAAGCCTATTCTAAGTTCACCTTGGAAATTATTTTCTTCCATACAATTTCTAAAGATTTTTTACCCTATTTATATCAAGGGTCATTTCAGAAAGGGTTTAATGCAGATAACTCTGATATGTTTTATTTCTCAAAAAACTGTCTATAAAATTATTCTGAATATGCCTGCCTGGTCCATTTCCCCAAGTGTCTGTTTATAGCAACGATGCACGTGTGTACATAAACAAGCAAGGGAAATTCCTATCTATTGGTGAAAAAACTCCTTTATTGTCCTAAGTGAAGAAGAGGCTGTTATTATCTGATAGAAGATATATAAGCAAGTGACAGGGATAGTTGTCTTCCTCAGTGTCATATGCAGGAAAAATTCTAGATTTTTTGGAAAGAATTTAAGTATACTATTGAACTGTGAAACAGTTATGTTTTACATCTATAACTGGAACAGATTTTTAAAGTAATTTGAAAAATTAGTGCAACCACTACAACAAATGGTTGAAAAGATAGGACAGAATAATCCATTCATTTTTAAACACTGTCCCTTTACATGGCTCATTGGACACATGGCCATCATTATGATAACAATTTGTTTCAAGCACTGCAGTGCACTTGGCATAGAGCGAGGTCTACCAGCCATGCCTCACGAGCCTAGCCTGCACTGCACCAGCAACGGCCACTCCATTTGCGAATCGGAAAATATGCCAGAGATTTGTCCACATTCCACTTCCTACTTTGTCATGTTTCCTTCATCTACAATATTTTCAGATATTGTAAATCATGAATAAGGGTAAACAGAGGTCAATTGGACCTGGAAAGGACAGAGGGAGACTAACAAATCTGGAAATTATAACAGACTCTAGTCACTGAATACAAATACTACACTAGTTTTATAAAATGCTTCTAAGATTGGCAATTGATGACACACATTTGTAAATCCTTATTGTTTGCAAAATTTCTTACATAATCTCACTTATATCTCCCAAAAGGCATCATTCCCATTTCTCAGTTTAGGAATTTGAGGCACAAGGGACTTCTGCGATTTTATAAACCAAATAAATGAACACAGATACTTGAATTCAGACCTTTTGAATCCATATCTTGGCTTTCTCTTTCCAAGTACCTAGTGGTAGGCTAACCTAGAAGGATGTTTTGGGAAAGTTTATTATGCAAATATTGGTTGATGGGCTCTTTGGTTAAAAAAAAGTAGAGAATACATGTTCCCGCTATTGACTTGATATTCATAAAATCAAAGAATTTACTAAATTAATCTGTTAACTACTATTTGCTTTCCAGATTTTTTAAATGTTTCAAATTTGTTAGAAACAATTAAGTTTTATGCGTGTATATATATATTTGTGTGTGTGTGTATTTGGGGAGAGCATGTAAGCAACAAAGAGATCTGAGTTTTTTTTAACAGATCTAGGAAATTAATACTCTACTTAATATTGCTTAGAGAATACAAAATTATATATTTTTATATTCTTGATAAGGAGCTAAGTTTGTAATTTAAATATAATTAAACATTCCTGTTCTGTGGGACTTTCCTTTCAATATATTCAGTGATTACTGATCCCACTCTGACACTATTAATGAAAGGGATTAAAACAGTTTAAAAAAATAATTAGGAATATGTAAGCGTATTCTCACTATTTAAAGACAATTTTAAAAAGAGAAAGAAAAACTGTGTTTACATTGCAGGTAAATTTGTGGTATGTTACTATCCTGAAAAACAATAATAGTATGTAAGGAAGGCATTCACTACTAATACTCCAATTTCCTATTTTGGCTCCAAATATCTACATTCAAAACCAGTAATTGAATTACCTAAGCAAAACTAAATGCAGCCACTTAGAAAAACGTGCTGGAATTCTTATTGAATTAATGTTCAATGGACTTTTGATAAGAAATGCTTATATAAGAATACTTCTTCTCTCTAACAGATTATACACAGGAAATCTGAAAATACCTTGAAAAGTATGCAAATTAGAGTTTGTGGAATATGTAAATGCAAATTAATTTTTGGCAATTTTACCAACCTGCACATAATTTCCTTTTATATTGGAAAGGAAATTCTAAATAGAAGGAAATGGCATTGAGGATAAAGTGTAAAGGAGTCTATTATGCTTAGTATTATCAAAGAGGAATAAGAAGCTTGACTACTTTAGCACATTTAGCAACTCACATATTTGAGTATTAAATATTCAGCTAAAGTATTCTTCAGAGGTCTTTTCAAGAACCATTCTCATCCACTGTGAGACTCATGACTTTAAAATCTTGTGAGACTGTCGTAATTCTTATCTACATGACCTATTCCTCACTTATTTTAACATATAATCCAATGGTCATAAAATAATTCAGAATCTCCATACGGACATTTAATAAAAATATTATAATAAAATTGGTCATGGTTGTCCATTTCTACAATCATAGAAAGAATAACCATTGACATTTGTTAAAAACAGTATTTAAGTGATTGAACTTACATTATTTTGCATTCTTCTCAGGTAATCAATCATTTTAGGAAAAAATAGGAAAAGCATCCTTAAAACTTCAACAACTTTGAAATCTTTTGACTCTCTGAAACTTTACATTGTATAAGGTGTTATCCATCAAAAAGCTATCCAATCTTATCTATGTGAGAAATCTCTTTTTTTAACTAGCTTCAATTTATTTTATTTTTTCTAACATCTTTATTGGAGTATAATTGCTTTACAATGGTGTGTTAGTTTCTGCTGTATAACAAAGTGAATCAGCTATATGTATACATCCCCATATCCCCTCCCTCTTGCATCTCCCTCCCACCCTCCCTATCCCATGCCTCTAGGTGGTCACAAAGCACTGAGCTGATCTCCCTGTGCTATGCAGTTGCTTCCCACTAGCTATCTATTTTACATTTGGTAGTGTATATATGTCCATGCCACTCTCTCACTCTTTTAAGTGCAATATACATTATGCTAAACAGTAGGAGTAAAAGAAAGTCCGATATTTGATTACCATTTTTAATAAACTTAAGCCCAGTATATTTTTGGTTGAGATATGTAAGTGCTAAATTATAATCGCTTAGTGCATGTTAAGACATAAGTTCAAAAGTACTGAAGAACTTTTAGGAAACAACAAATTTTATCTCTTTTAGAATACATCAGAGTGCTGGACTATTTTTCAGATTAGCGAGGGTTAAAATATTTCTATCATAGATCATTAAAGTAATGTAAATTATGTTGCAGGCTCATTGGCACTTAAGTATATTTTACAGTGTTTAGTTTGTGTCTCAAATTTGTTTTGATGTTTAAAATTTTAAAATTAGCTCACTATATTTTCATCTAGAAATAATCATTCATTGCTCACCACGTACTCATTTTTAATGAGAAATACATGATTTTAAAGGAAGCAACAAAATGAACACAAGAAAGGCAAAAAACAATAGGAATATACCGCTTATCACCATCAGAAAGGGCTGAGAGTCCAGTATGTAGATGTAGCCTACCTTCACAATTTGTGATATTTTCACTGAATGACCTTATCTCCCTGACTCAACCACTGGCATTTTATGTAAACCAGAAGAGTCCAAGTCACCCTCCTTAGTTCTTTGAACTTACCTCTTTGTATTTAGTCAGAATGGGACCCTCCCTTACTTCTAAGTGTCTGAAAACTAAAGCTCTAGTATCACTGCATTTTAGCAGTGATCTTTAGAGCAGCCATCTTTATAAACTACCTTAGTGCATTATGATAGGAGAGGATTTGACATTCTCTCAACTGTGGGATGAAAACTTTACAGAAACAGAAATCTGAAAGATAGTTTAGAGTCTGGCTGCAGCCACTCAAGTAACTGCATTTTCGGTTAGCACCCACAGAGAGTTAGAAAATAATGAATGCTCTACTGGAAGAGTTTGTGATCTGACCCTCACTCATCTACACCCAGTTAGTTGTTTGGTCTGTTGTTTGGTTAGTCATTTGGTCAGTCTCTCTCTCTCTGCTCAACTTTAAGGAAGGTCCTTTCTAATTTTCTCTTCTACCATTGTTTTTCACAGTTGATCTCCTCTATCCCCACCTTACCTACAGGCTGAAAACCAATCTAAAATATGGTTCTCAATATCGACTGCACATTAGAACGATGTGGGGAGCTTTGAAATCTCAACGCCTAGACCACCTAATTCCAAATCTCTGGAGGTAGGGCCCAAACATCCATGTCTTAAAGCTTTCTAGGTTCCATTGTGTATCCAGGGTTGAAAACCACTTTTCTATAAATTATGCCTAAGACTTTAAATTATCTTAATTGTGAGATGAAGGCTTTCCATAAAGAGAAATCTTCTCCTCTACTTGCTTCCTACAATTTACATATCCCAATATACAAATGTTCTTGCCATACAATCATGGCTTAATAGAAGTTACTTCTACAGGACTACTCTCTCATATGTACTTTTTATTATCAGGATATTATAAACTTATCTCACATGACAGTTATGATCACTGGTTACTGCTGTGGAAATGACCACCTACCCAAGCTTGGAGCACTAAACTCTGCATACTCACAAAAATTGCTTGAGGATTTTTAAGATAGAAACTCTCTAGGAGTGGACCCTGATCAGGTTGAAAATCCCCAGCATTCTGTCTAATACATAAATTAAAAAGAATTTCCTCCCATTCCTCCTTCTCCTTTTTGTTTAGTATTGATGGTTTTACTTGATTTTGGTTATGGCTGCCTTTTAAAATAATTAAACTAAAATAGATCCCTCAACATTTAGTATTTTATAATAATTTATTTATATGGTGTGAATATTTGATTGACTATACACAACTTTCCAATTTAATTAAAATAATTTTAAGAGTAAGTAGGTTAAACTTTATATTTTTCTCTCCTAATAAAAGGATAAAGTGCCTATAGATCTGTAATAGGGGTTTAAACTACTACTGTAATATGAGAATGTTCTTTTCCTACCACAAATCACTGCTCCTACTCCTCTCAATTATTTCTTCATAATTTCAATAGTTTACTCAAATTGAAGATCTCTGTTTCGAAAAATATCAGGGTCATTAATATATATTCTACTTACATGATTCTGATTTAATTGGTCTGGGTGTGCCTGGCATCCATATACTTTAAATTCTTCTCAGGTGACCCAAATGGATAGCCCAGATTGAGACCTGCTGCCCTAAACCTTGAATAGAAACTTCAGCCTAAGGAAACTTTCTTCAATGAACAAGAATGAATGAATGGATGAATAGCTTCTCAGTGGTTTTAATAGATAAAAACTGGCAAACGCACACACCTCAGAGTGAAGACTAGGAATATTTTAAAACGTTTAACACTGGGGAGGGGATGCTATTCGTGGTGCCTGATGTGTTCCAGAGCCATGGCTGGTCTTCCATTTGCTTTTTCTTTAAAAGAAAACTATTTTTCTACCTTATTTTTCTCTTCACAGGTAGCTAAGAAGTGGTGCTCCATCCCAACAGGCCCTCATTGAAACAGAATAGAAAACCGGCCTGGGGCTGGCTTCCAGCAGGAAGTGAACCGTTTCAGAGTCCACAGTCCCCCTGCCCTGTGTCCATCAGCTCCTCTAAGCCCTGTTGGCAATAGACCTTCTTACCTGTTGTCCTTTAAAGATTTAATTAAACATCTTCAACAGAAACAGTCTGAGGCAAATAAGTGTGAGCAGATATAAGAAATGGAAACCTAAGTCGGGAGAATTTTTTTTTTCATTCTATTTGCTTAATTCACAGTTCAGAATTTGCATACAATGTGTACCACTGCAGATCTGTTCTATAGACAAAGATATAGTTACTTGAAATATTGTGCTTAAAGACTTCTAGTGTTCTATCATCATTACATTATTTACCAGATACTTTTCTTTTTCTGTTCAGGTTTCAACACAGTTTTATTGGGTGGTTTTGTTTTCTGTGAAACACACCAGAGGTTGGGGGAGGGGACACATTGACTTTACAATATAAGGGTTTTCCAGCACTAAGGAAAGGCACGGGGTGGGGCAGGGTAGGGCATACTGGGAATTGGATTCATTTTCCCACCTTCTTTTGCTTTGCTCACATTTCTCTTCTCTCTCAGCAAGTACCAGAGGACATAAACACAAAGAATCAAAAATAGCACGATGACCCTCCAACCAGGCTACTCCCAAGCCTTTCCCCAGGCTGCACCAGGGCTGGGAGGAGCCAGGTAGCTGCTCCCAGCCCTAGGACACACGGGAGTCTGCTACCATTTTCAAATACCTGCAACTCAATTCTATGTCTTTGCCTTTCTGACAATGACTCACCCAGATATTCCCATCTTGATGGTAGGGTTTCCAATTTCTCCCTGTGTCGCTGTAGAGCATGCGGTATTGGGTCACCCAGTCTGAGCTGCTGTATCTTCCTTGGGTTGCTATGGCACTGATCTGCTTTCGATTGCCAAAGTCAACCTGAAGCCATTGATAATGGTCACTGTCTGAAGGAGACCATCCCCCAGCACCTGAATAATGTAGAGACAAGAGGGGGAAATAGGTATTTAATGTTGAACTTCTAAAATTGACAATGGATCATTCTGCATCTTTTAATTGCCTTGGTAGTACCATATTTCACAGATACATTATGAAGTGTCCTTTATAGATGCCACTGGGACTTCAAGTAATATTCTTAAAGCTGGGTAACACTGATACTCTAACCTCCTTATGAGAAAATGTGCTCATTTTCTCTTGAGCAAATGTCTCCATAGTTCCTCAGTTAGGTCTTGTTAGTACACGTCAAAGTCTAATTGGCTGAGGGTTGATCAATTTACCATGAATTCTTCAACTAAAAGTCACTAGGAAAAGATATGTAACAATCTATTATTTCCTCGTGTAAGGGTTTATCTTTTAGTAGACCACAAATGAGACAAAAAGCAATTATACACAACTCTACAATATATTTTACTTTAGAAAGTTCAGAGTTCAAAGAATGCTAGTAGTTCCCAAGATGAGGCCTAATATTCCATTAAGCCCTTGGACTCCTGAGAACCAAGATATATAGTAAATCAGGCAATACATTTACTAACAATTAAGAGGTAGACAACCAATGACTCTAGATAACACATTTCTAGGAAAATAATTTGAGTCACTAAATGAAGTGAAACTTCTTTTGGTAAATTAAAATAAATGACTGGCAAATAGTAAGAATGCAAAAAAATTTATTAGAAAAATAACACTAACATAGATAGAACAAAAAGAGTCCTAATTTATAGCACTATGTAAAATAATTATGGTTGTACATAAATACATTACAGAAAATATGGCATAATGCTTAGAGCTAAGAGGCGATATAATTTTTTGAGTAAGTTTGGTTACTAATGGGAGTAAATAATAGAAAAATATTCAACAAATTATCCAATATACAGTATATCAAAACATGTGCATCACTTTTCAAATAAGGAATTTAAATGCTGACAGGAAAATAATTTATTTTATGAGGAATATGCTAATAAAGATCATTTTGTAAATCATCACTGATATATCATTCATTTCATGATGTTTATATGGCTTATTTCTGCTTTCAGCCATGACAGAATAGCTCTCCCACCACAAAAAATTACAAAACTGACAAAATGTATACAATTACCCTTTTAAGGGATTGGCCAACAGAGCGTATTGGACCCTGATCCATGAGAGAAGATAAACAAATGAGGTGAGCCCTGCCAGCTTCCTGGCTTTCTGCCTGGTTCACTCTCCAGATCATGGCACATGGAAGACTATTCCAAACAGGCACAGCAGCATCACTGAGATGGAGACAGAGCAGAATCAAAGCCCCTGAGGAAGCTGGAATTTATAGGACAGAGTACCAGGGAGGGGGCAGCTGTGCAGAGAAGGGGCTCTGGAAATGTACATAGGGTCACCAATGAGTCTCTGCAGTTCAGACTCTGAATGAATACTAAGTTGTGTATTTGCAGACCAAGACTCCACTAGACCAGGTAAGGGGAGATCTGAAATGAACAACAGTCAGAGGCTTCACAGGGCTGTAAGTAGTCTGATTTCAGACTGGATAAGATTGAGAAAACTTGAACAAACCTAGGCAATCAGTAGAGATCTCAGAAAGGGAGTAGAATAATTTAATCCTAAATAAGGATTCTAATCTAATCCTACTGTGGACACATCTGAACAAAGGTTGGTAACAAGCCTGAAAAAAGATCAATCTGACCCACAAATAAATTAACTCCTCGGTTGAATGAAACTCAACACTCCATTAAGGAAGACCATGAGAGTTTATTTTTCATGAAACTTTCATGAAAACATGAAAGAAACTCAACAAAATAGAATCCATAATATCCAGTACAAAATTTTTTAAAATATTAGATATTTGGGGACGCAGTAAAATGTGACTCATAACCACAGAAAAGTCAGTCAATAGAAATAGACAGAAAAATGACAGAGATGATGAAATGAGCAGATCAGGACCTTAAAACAGAGATTATAAATTTGTTCCATATTTGAACAAGAACATATAGATACTGATGAAACAAATATGAAACCTTAATGGAGAAAAGAAACAACAAAAGAGAGCAAAATGGAAATTTCTGAACTAAAAATTATACCTGAAAATAAAACATTTACTGGATGGGCTTAACAGCAAATTAGAAACTGAGAAGAAAACATTAGTATACTTAAATACAGGTCCATACAAACCCTTCAAACCAAAGCTCAGACAGGGTAAGAAGGCTTAAAAATGAACAATACTTCAGTAAGCTGTAGGATAACATTAAATACCTTAACAATCATGCAAATGGAGTAAGAAAAGCAGAAAGGGTAGAGACTGAGGCAGAAAAAGATACATCTGAAGAAATAATAGTTGAAAAATATGAACCCAAATATCTGAGAAATTCATTGAATGCCAAGCAGAGTAAATACAAAGAAAAACACACCAAGGCACATCATAAAGAACTGATAAAAGAACAATGCCAAAGAGAAAATCTTAAAACTGTTCAGAGGGCAATAACATCTCAACAATAGCAATGCAAGCCAGTGAACAAGGGAGCAACATATCTGAAATGATGAGAAGAAAAAGAAAGTGTCAATGTAAAATTCTACATCCAGCAAAAATATCCTTTAAACATGAAAGTAACATAATGATGCTCAGGACAAACGCTGAGAGAATTCATCATCAATAGGTATGCTGTATAAGAAATGCAAAATTTTAGCTTCAAGGAAAATTGGCCATACGGAAATTCACATCTACATGAAGAAATAAATGCTGGAAATGGTAAACATGTCACTAAATATAAAATATTTGTTCATGTTTTAAAATTTCTGTAGAAGATAATTGACTGTTTAGAACAAAAATAGTAACAATGAATTAGAGGGTTTATAACAGATGTAGAAGTAAAATGTATGACTACAATAGCACAAAGAGTAGGAAGCAAGAAATAAATATACCGTACTCTGTTCCTTATGCTACATTTGAAGTGATACAGTATTACCTGAAGCATTAATTCTAGATCAAGGGTTTGCAAACGTTTTCTGTAAGGGGTTAAACAATGAATATTTTAGGCTTTGCAGACCATGCTACCTCTCTTATAACTACTAAACTCTGCTGTTGTAGCATGAAGCAGCCATAGAAGATCCAGAAACAAGAGTGTGGCTGAGTTCCAATAAAACCTTATTAATAAAGACAGGGGGCTGGCTGGAGGGTTGTAATGTGTCAACCTCTGCCCAAGATCAACTTCTGAAAAGAGAGGAAATTTAAAAATCTGTGCATTTTACTATATCTAAATTATACTTCCAAAACATTTTTAAAAGATTTATGTATATAATGTGTGTGTGTATATTTACTCTACATACATGCTTTCTATAGAAAGTGTGTATAACGACCTCATAACTACTTTCTCAGTCTTCATTCTCCTATTTCTTCAAACCACACTTCTACAAGAATGATGTTTCTAAAATACAAATCTAATCATATTTACTCCCAGACCAATATTTTTCAATTGATCCTCATTGCCTCCAGAAATAAATGGCCCACGCCTTCACACACAAAAGACATGCCTGGAACACACCCTCTATACCTACACAAATCCTCCCTCAACTTATCCTGGGGGATTATTATTTTTCCTTCAAGGATCAGCAAGTTCACTCCAAACATCACCTCTGCAGTGGATGCTGTGATATGCCATTTTGCTTCTCTTTTATGACTGGAGGACTTATTCTTTCAGATATTTAGAGTGCTGTCAGAACACAGTAGTTAGCTGTAATTCCCCTTCAGGAATTTCCTTGGTAAAAAAAAGAGGCATTTTACACAAGGTCACATCCCTTCCTAGGTCTGTACAGATGCAAGGATGGGCCAACCAGGGGCTATAAAGGGCCAGTACCCTCGTTCCAACTTAGGAAAACTACTAAGTGTCACTATGGTCTCAGAGGTCCCTAAGGAATTAGTTGAAACTTCCATTGAGATTGCATTGCATCTCAACTACTTCCTCTGCCTATTTCTGCTTCCTTCCCTTCTCTTCTACAGGTTTTCATCCTGAAGGTACTCCCTAAAAAATTTCCTACATGCTCTTCTCCATTTTGGAATTTGTATCCTGGGAAATCCAGTTCACAATATTTTCTTGGAGCCACTTTCCTTATAATCTGCTCACTAACAATATGGGTTAGTGGCCCCTGCTTTGTACTTTGTTATTTTTATGCTGTTTTTTTTTCCTATTGTAGCATCTAATATTTCCAATATTCATATATCATCCACATGTCTATTTTACTGAGAATTCTGTAAAATTTTGGAGAAGCCATAGATGGACAATATACCTAGTCATCAAGAAACCATACATATATTTTCTTATCTGTTAGATATATAATTCCAAACTTTGGAAAAATTCTATATCCAACTGCACATAAAGTTCTATCTGTGCATTATTAAAAAGGTGATTTGGTCATTGAAGTAAACAAGCAAATATTACTGTGAATAAAATGAGAAAAATATGTGCAATTGATTGATGAAATTTAGAATATTTCCCCTAACTAGTTTTTCCAAAAAAAAAAAAAAGAATCCAGAATAAATTTTCTCAAGTTACCCATTTTTTGCTACATTACAATTTTTCAATAAGGAAGCAATTAACATACTACTTAATCCCATTCATCTCATTACTATAAAAAAATGAATTTATTGTCAACTTTAAGGGAAGCAAAAAATCTAAAAGCAATGAAAATGTAAGTCAAAACTTATTCCTTGGCAGAAGGATATGTGGAGAGAATAGTGATTAGCCTCAAGGAGAGGGCAAATGTCAGGCTTTCATGAGGAACATGGTGGAAAGATGGATGAGAAGGTTCTTGTTTCCCTTTGATCTCTCTAGCAATGTAATTTGGGGAGGCTGATGACTTTGTTCATTTGGCTTGTGACATGTGTAACCTCTACTGATCCAAGGATTAAGAATGATACCTCTTTCATGACAAAAACCTCAGGAAATGGCATATAAGAGAGAAGAAGGGCTACCCCAATATATCATGGAGAGTATAAGAAAGAGGGCCAAAGTGTTCCCAGTGGATATTGTGGTAGCTCAAAGGAACTACCTTTGAGCTTTGAGCTTTGAGTGGTAAGTAGAAGAGGAGGTAAAGGAGGTGGAGATACTGAACATACTGAACATTCATAAACTCTTAGCTTCTAAGATGATCTAAGAATAACTCTCATCTAGAAATAATAGAACCAAATTAGATAACTAATAAATTGTTACAGTGACTTGAAAGATATGTATTTACATAGAACACCTACTATTCCCTAAACACTAGGAGGCTCTTCCCTCACCCCCTTTTTCTTCCTCTTTTTCTCTCTCTCCCTCTCCCCTTTCATCTCCCTCCACCCCTCCCTCTCTTTCTCTCTCTCTTCTTTTTTTCCTCTCTCTCACATAAACACATTTCTCTCCCTCCATATATGTGTGTGTGCATGTGTGCGGGTGAGTGTGTGTGAACTATAAAGATACTAGTGTTTGCATTCTGGATGCCCACCCTACTGGGGTTACTTGAGCAAAGAATTCTAGTAGAGAACTTGGAGAAATGGATGAAACCAACACTCTAAACTCAGGGATAGCTTATAATTGTGATAGACATTTCCGCTTTGTAATTTGTAAATTAGTACCCCTGAGAGCAAAGAGAAACTTCTTGTGTGGTTCAAGAGAGGACCTGGAGTTTATTTTCCAGTGATAAATGGCTCCTGTATAAACCTGATGCCGAAGCAGATGGTTATAACATCACCAGAGAATACAAGCTTCGATTCTAATTTAACAGAAAAAGGTAGAAAAACATTCAATTAAGGCTAGAACTACCTTTAATGACTGGTTGAGAAATATGTATCAGATGAAAAGAATAAATTGAAAAGGAGACTTGCAGGCCAGATAGCATTCTGAGTTCTATCTGAAGTAGGATAAATATGCTTCAACCAAGTATAGACACTTGTTATTGGAAGTAGCCAGAAAAGAGAGCCATGGCCATTAATTAATGTCTGTCATGAGCTAGAGAAGGGAAAACGGCCATGCCACCATCATTCCTAAAATATGGAATAAACTAATAAAATAATTCTAAAATAAAAGAGTGTAAAAGCTAATTTTGAAACAAAACAGAAGAAAAAAGATGTGATTTTATCAGAGTATAGGAAATTACCTCCAGAGACAAATTAGGACATAAGGAGAGAAGCATAGCTGCTTTAACTTTTTGAAACATTCAGATTATATCTCAAAGGACTGGTTTTACTCATAAATGTAACATTAGCTTCCTTGAATATTTATCAAAGGAGCTGCCAGAAAAGAAAAGGTAGCTAAAAACAAACTAAAAACAATAACACCCCCTCCAAAAAACAAACAGAACATAAAATTTCAAAACAAAGGACTTAGAAAAACAATAGACAAGAAGGCTCTTCTTTCAAATCAGGTGTGTGGATTATGAACATTTAGAATAAAAGGGAAATGGTCTGGGGGGTTGGTGATACAGAGGGTGGTGTTGGTGGGTTATAAGGATTTCCTGTTTTGATCACGTTTTTGTTTAATAGGAGACAGTAAATTTCATCGCTGTACCTCCAAGTTAACTTTAGCAAAGCATTTGGCAATATCTCTGATAAGTATAAAATAGTAAAATGTGGTCTGGGACATAGCAGTTTTAGGTAAATTCAAAAATGGTTAATAATTATGCCCCAAATATGCTGATTAAGGACTGTGTCAACTTGAAGCTAGGTCCTAACGGTATGCCACAGGCTTTCGTTCTGTATACTGTCATTTTTAATATTTTTATTATCTAAGACATGGAAGACATGCTTATGAAATTTGTCAGTTACATAAAGCTGGAAAAGAGACCTAATACGGTAACTAGCTGAATTATGATGTTAAATGTTTGACTGGCTGGAAATCTGAGCTTCTCCTAGCAAAATTTGTTTTAACACCAATGATAACCTAAAATGCCCATTTTGAACAAATGCATTATCAACTTCATAATTAAGGTGCATAATGCTTAGAAATAATTATGCAACCTTAATTTACTTTATGGGTAATGCAGTGTTAAAATTATGGCATCTAACTATGATACTATATTTGCAGTACTGCATTCAAACGTTTTGATACATTTTAATTAAGGCTTTACACATAAATAGAAAAAGAAATCACAAGCATCTAGTATTAGGAATTATCACAAAATGAACACACCCATATAATCATCACCCAGATCTATAAGGAGACCATTGCCAGCGACACAGACGTTCTCATTGTGTCCTTTTCCGAACATGGTCACCTCCCTCCTCCCCAGTGAACTGCTCCAGAGATTCATCCATGGCATTGTGTTTAGCAGTAGACTCTTCATTTTCTTTGCTGCCTAATACTACATTGTGTAATGTACTGCTCTTTATTGATCCATTATCCTAGGGTAGTGTTGAACATGTGTATATCTCCAGTTTGGAGCTGTTAGGAATAATACTGCCATCAACATTTTTGTTCATGTTTTTCAGCACCTCTTTGTGCTTTTCTGTTGGGTATATGCCCAGGAGTGGAATTGTGTGTCGAAAAATGTTTGTATTTTTAAAATTTAGTCTATTTTGCCAACAATTTTCCAAAGTAGTTGAACTGATTTTTATCCCCCTCGCCCAATACACTCCAGTAGTGTCACAAGTGTTTCTGCTGTTCCACATCTTTGCCAAAACTTGGCATAGTTAGCCTTCTTTTTTGTTGTGTTTTAAATTTAGTTTAGACATTCTGGCTCATTGCAGGTTTAATTTGCATTTTCTTGATAACTACCTTCATTCTGTTGATACCAAGACTTATTATAAAACTACTGTACATTAAGACAAAATTTTATGCGTGCAAGGATAGACAAATAGGCCAAATAAAATATAGATCCCTGAAACAAAACTACATGTATACATGTGTGTATCAGCAACTTAATTTGTGACAAAGGTAGCATAGGAAAATAGAGAAAGGAGGTATTTTTTCAATAATATATTCAGGGTCAATTGCATATCCACATGAAAAAAAGGGAAATGTAGCCCTGCCTTATACTATACTGAGATCAAGCTAAAAATGTTTAGATTTAATTGTGAAAAGTAGAACACTGAAGCTTGTAGACGATGAATTAAGAGAATAACATTATATTCTTGGGGTTGGGAAATATTTCTTAAACAGGACTCAAAAGCACTAGCTAGATAGGAAAAGATGGATAAATTAGATTATGTTAAAATTAGAGATTATTATCAAAAGACATTAATAAGAGGGTGAAATGGCTAACATGGATTGGGGGAAGGTATTTCCAAACATATAACAAGGAAAATGCTCATATCCAAGGTGTATAAACAAGTCCCACAAATCAATAAGACACATTCAGACAACCCAATTTTAAAAATGGGCAAGGAACCTTAACAGGCAGTTCACAGAAAAGGACAATACGCTATAAAACATCTAAAAGGTGCTCAACTTCATGGGCTTGACATTTTCAAAAAAACAATTAAAAAACTAAGAATGTTCAAAGAGAGTACCTACAATGATAAGAGGACTTAATCTTACAATATTGCTTTGAAGGGACCAAAGACGCTCATGCTTTGTAACAGAATATGAAGGAATAACTTAATTTCCAACTTCTACTATTTAAAAGACTAGAGATGTAAAGTTTCCCAGTGATGTAACAATACAAAACATTCCAAAAGTATATATGCTTTATGTATAAAAATTATTTACTTTTAACTCATCTTTTTGAAATTAATATTTTGCTTAAACTAAATGAAGATTTTACCTTTTAACTCAATACTCTCGATTATATTTGTCTGTCCACAGATTACTCATTATACCATAAATTCTTTTCATTTTGGAACGTGACCAAGGAAGAAAACTGGGGACTTCCCCGGTGACACAGTTAAGAATCCGCCTGCCAATTCAGGCGACACGGGTTCGAGCCCTGGTCCGGGAAGATCCCACATGCCTCGGAGCAACTAAGCCCGTGCGTCACAACTACTGAGCCTACGCTCTAGCGCCTGCGAGCCCCAACTACTGAAGCCCGCGTGCCTAGAGCCCGTGCTCTGCAACTAGAGAAGCCACCACAATGAGAAGCCCGCGCGCCGCAACAAAGAGTAGCCCTCGCTCGCCGCAACTAGAGAAAGCCTGCGTGCAGCAACGAAGACCCAACGCAGCCAAAAATTTAAAAAAAAAAGAAAATTGAATATTAAACTGATTTTAAGAATCTGAAACAAATATTTTGCTGGGAGAACAAAAGTTTCCTTATTAAATATGATTGTTCCTTCAAGCGTCCATCATACTACACGAAGAAAATTTGCACGGAGGTCTCTTTACAACGTTGAAAATATCCAGATATGAATTGCATCATTAGAATCAGTAAATTTCTTGCAATTAGGAAAAAATAAAAGCAAATTCATCTATTGAGGCCTCTGTTTACATATTCATCACTTCAGAGGCTGTATCTGAGTTGCGAGAAATAGACACTGCAGGGCAAGTTTAGTTTCACGTACTTTTCAAAAATATAAAATATTTTCAGGGAATTTTATAGGTCAATTATGTATTAAGATCTTTGATTTAAGAATGTCAATTTGTTTTTGAAAATGTCAATTTTTACCTTAGGATTGTGCTGTAAGAGAGAAGAAAAATGAAACCTACACACAAGAACTGTATTGCCCCATTAACTGCATTAAGGCTAGATAGGAGTTGAAACTAATGTAAACCCAAAATTAAGTTTGATGAGCTTTCTCTTCTAAATGGAAGACACAGAGCAATTTCCATTCTCATCACAAAGAGTAAATCTTCACAGGAGGTAAGCCTGGGCCAGGATGTAAAAGTGAAACTTGTACACAAGTCTAATGAAAAATAATAATTATATTTGATTAGAAAATCTTGAACCGTAATATGACCGTAATTTTTAAATGTACTTACCAAATAGTGTAAATGATGTATGATCTTATTTTTTAAATGTCCTGGAAATACTATGACTGGGAGAAAACAGACTCTTTGTGTGTGTTATTTCAGGTGATGGTATTAGGAAAGGAAAGTTAAAGTTATAAATAGTCAGATTTCAAAGTAACAATTTTTAAAACATCAAAATAACACCAACACTAGAATGGATTATCACAAGAAGTAGTGACCTTTCCATTACCGGGGATACTCAAGTGAAAGCTGCATAATAAGAATTTCTTTATAGGGGAATTTTACATAGGCAGTGAGATTAGACGCAATGTCCATTAATTTCATTTACAAAGAAAGTTGAAATGAAATACAAACTATTATGTTGAATTTTTCATCAAGTTGTTTTAAATTTCTTACTGCCTTTAAACTAACAGTTATGATCCAAGTTTTGGTTGATCTATTTTATTAACATCAGGGGAGATGTTACTTATACCATTGCTAAGTAACATTTGACTATATATAACTTTTATTATTAAAAATAATCTGATCGGGCTTCCCTGGTGGCGCAGTGGTTGAGAGTCCGCCTGCCGATGCAGGGCACGCGGGTTCGTGC
>NC_041218.1:9076975-9089247 GCF_002837175.3 Physeter macrocephalus
ATCCCACATGCCGCGGAGCGGCTGGGCCCGTGAGCCGTGGCCGCTGAGCCTGCGCGTCCGGAGCCTGTGCTCCGCAAAGGGAGAGGCCACAACAGTGAGAGGCCCGCGTACAGCAAAAAAAAAAAATCTGATCATTTCCATCTTTACTATGAATAATTCTCCTGGTTCACTCATTCAGCAATTATTTACAGAGCACTTCTATATGCCGGCCGTTAAGAATTTTTAAAAATAATTTTTCAATAAGCAATTTTTACTTGACTTTTTTTATACTTGAGGATACAATCTATTTATTTGGAAAATGTACAAGAATATTCTTTATTTAATAAGCATTTTATTACTGGGAAAACCAGATACCTAATATACTTTTAATGTGCACAGAAATGAGGTCTCGTTTGAAAAAAATAAAGGTAAATTAAAGGTAAATTAAAATACCACAAAGTCAGGGTCAGTCATGTTTCTTCTTTGCACCTGCTAGGAAGCTGCTATTTGATCCTCACCTGTAAGAAATGCTGAAGAACTTCACCTTGTATTGATACATGTGGGCAAGAGGTCAATTTTATGTTAGTAAATCTACTGTTTACTTCATCTCTGGTATGCATTCCTATTAAAGTCTACGGAATTTTGAAAACAACATGATTAATTAGAAACGATTTGCCAACCGGTCAAATGCACATTCGCTGGCATTGTACAGAAAATGGCATCATTCCCAAGATGTTATTCTTTGTGATAAGAAAAGTAAAAACACTGTTCTCTGTGCAGCTCGCAAAAAATTGTTTGGTGGAGGTGAAGCAGATTAAGTTTATAGGTTAAAAAGGGCTTCAGAGCTCAAACATGCATCTTTAGGTTATCAAATATATCGGACCTCTATTTACAGGGAAGACTGAAAGACGGATATAGCTGCAGAAATGAATTAAGTCATGCAACTCCAAACAAATCCTGAACAAGTGCATAAGTAAACTCAGGATAACCAACTTTTTCAAGTCAAGGATTGAGTTTTATTTATCATTTAATAACCACCACCAAGTACTGTTCTGTAGACATAAGAATAAAGACACTCAATAAATACATGTTAAATAAATGAATGCAAGAATTAATTAAATTATAAGTGAATAGATGAATGGACAAACTGATAAATAAATGACATTCTGGAAGTAAAAGCCCTGAAACAAGAGGGCAAAAATCTTGGGCCCAAGGATCTATGCACGAAAGGCATAGATCATGAAAGACAAATATAAATGGATCTGTAATAAAAAATTTGTTGAATAATACTAGTGATTTATATTGTATTTTCAATGAAGAGGAATGGGAATTTTTGCCATTGCACTCACTATATTTATTCTAAATATTATTCTTGGCTTCGTATTAGTGTATTCTCACTCAGGAATATGTGTTTCTTCATTTAAAAAAAATCACCTGGTTGCTGTTATCAATTAAATCTTCACAAATTAAATCTTCAGCCATTATCTTCAAAAGGACCTTGGGCTGTATCAAAACTCTAGCACTCAAAGTGGACAAAACTAGGAATGGAGCAGTTGTCTAGAATTCCACTTTAGCAAGTTTTGCTTGGTCTATTATTCCTCATGCATTAGCACGGCCCAACATGGCAGGAAGCAAACAGCCAACAGGGGTCAGGAGAGTGAGTGGACAGTGTATTTTGTTGAGCTGGAAATGAGCAAGGACCTTCTCAGTTGTTCCACGAGGGATGGGGGATCTTGGCATTGGTCTGCTCCAGAGGTACTCAGGAGACTTGACTGAGGGGATGCACAATTGAAAGTGAAAGTTTAAACAGTTCAGATGTAACTCATTACAGTAGGAAATTCCTTCAAGTTCTGTAGCAGCTTTTAGCTAAGTGGCTAAAATTAAGTGAATTTCAAAATTGATTCTCACGTATATCGTTAAAACCTAGGCTCCAGCTAGAATTTTGTACAAAATAAGGCTTGGTTATTTATTATTGTTCCCTTCACTTAAGAAAGAGTAAAGGCCAGAGGCACATTTACAAAATGAAAATATTCTGTTCACTAAATATAGTTTATTGTTTATTAACAAAATAATTCAGGATGCAAATAATGTCTCCCTGCCATCTGCCTCAGGGAATCTCTTTATTGAAGCCTCATTATTTTCTGGGGCAGAGGCTTTGCCATAAAAGAGATCACTGGAAGAAATGCAGAATTGCAAAAGGAAATGCACATGCTGCCTGTGCATTAACAAAATCTGTTATTGTGCACGCAATCATGTCAATGATATATGCAAATAATATATGCAGAACTGTATGCAAAATTGTCCGTGGCGGGTACAGTGACAGTCAACTGATGGATGCAAGTTTTATATGTACAATGATGCTCGCACAGTGCAAAGCTGTTCTATGCAATGATACAAGGGAAATAGCTTATTGTATATGCAATGATTTTTAAGCTAGGTCCACATGAAAGTACAGAAAGCTGAGGCCATTTTCCAGTGACATATCATGATAATTGAGGCCGATATTTCTGCTGACTTGAAGTGGAAAATTGACTTATATCTCCACTTTTCAAATTTGTATACTCAGGCTCAGACTAGGATGGAGCATTTCCAAATGTTTGAAAACATAGGTTATAGAGACTTCCTCTGCTAAACTAAAGTTGTATTTTTTTGGAGAGAAGATGCAAAGGGATTATGCTCAAGATCAATATAGTTAAGTATAGTAAACATAACCTTTAGATCAAATTCAAATGTATTTTATGAGTTCTCTGATCTTCCCCATAACTCATGCATAATAAGTGCCTTCCTCCTCTTAGGTCAGCACTTTCTGTGCATAATCTTTATTTCAATCCTAACCTCAGTTCCTGGATGGCAGCAGTCATTATGTCATTCCCAATTCATGCTTAGAACTCTTTTTATCTTTATGAAGGTGTACAGTACTGTAACAGGCTTTTTCAGTAAATATCTACTGTAACTACAGAATCTGTTTTAGTAAGATTTTTGGCATTCATATACCTGGCAACACAAAACTCTCACCAAAAATGTAGTGGGTGTACTTTGATATAAATAGAAAATATTAATAGTTCCATCTCCCTAGGCACTGAATGAGTAGGGAAACAAC
Source organism: Physeter macrocephalus (assembly GCF_002837175.3). NCBI lineage: Eukaryota > Metazoa > Chordata > Mammalia > Artiodactyla > Physeteridae > Physeter > Physeter macrocephalus. The sequence goes on from NC_041218.1 coordinate 9,080,055, forward strand.
ACTAGGAGAGAGATATATAACAAATGGGCCTTGGAAATACAGTTGCTTTTAGTAAAATCTTCTATAAATGTGACCTTCATATACATAAAGGTATCAATTTTCCTTGCAAAGAACTTCCTTAATGGGTTTTTCCATAGGGCAAGCTTGAAATTGGCTGTTCTAGCAGTGGAACAGAATGGCAATTTAGAGAAAAAAGTTAAAAAACCATATCATAACAAAACAGGACCAAAATGTTTTATACATCTTTGCAGGGTTAACATGTTCTGCTTTCATGAAAAATGTCTCACATCTTCATGACCACCAAATCACTAATTTTGACTCTTCAAAATAGAATTATATCTATAGTCTGAGATTGAGGCAATACAGTATAACAGAAAGCCTACTGAAGTAGAATCAGGAAGAAATGGGTCCCTTTGTACTGCTATAATAAGAAGACCACATATTGGGTGTTTTCATAGTTCTGGAGGCTGGCAAGTCCAAAATCAAGGCATTGGCAGATGCTGTGTCTGGAGAGAGCCACCTTCTTGGGTCATAGATGGCCAACTTCTCCCTATGTCCTCATGTGGTAGAAGAGGTGAGGGCTCTCTCACTGGGAACTCTTTCATAAGGGCAATACTGTCATCATGATGGCACCACCCTCATGACCTAAGCACCTCCCAAAGTTCGCACCTCCAAATATCATCACAATGGGGGTTAGGTTTCAACACATGAATTTTAGGGGAACACAAACGTTCAGTCTGTGGCAGATTCCAAACCTAGTTATAAAATAAGTTTGTGTTACCAAATGTCAAATAGATAGCTAGTGGGAAGCAGCCGCATAGCACAGGGAGATCAGCTCGGTGCTTTGTGACCAGCTAGAGGGGTGGGATAGGGAGGGTGGGAGGGAGGGAGATGCAAGAGGGAAGAGATGTGGGAACATGTGTATATGTATAAGTGATTCACTTTGTTATAAAGCAGAAACTAACACACCACTGTAAAGCAATTACACTCCAATAAAGATCTTAAAAAGAAAAAAAAAAAAGAAGTTTGTGTTGCCATATGGAATATGGTGTCCGAATGGTAAGCCTCAACATTTTGATTCTACCATGGTAAAGAGTCAAAGAAAAGTCATAATAGTATTTGATGAGGAACTTTGTAACAAGAAGACAGAATATTTTTGGCATAAGTGCTTTGATAAGTAATGTTCTCATGATTTTGTTAGCCATCTCATTCACAAAACATTGCATTAGAAAAATACCTAAAACCCAATGATTTAGGAGTCAAGCAATGAGCAGTATTAGAGACAGGTGCAGGTGAGACAAATAACGAATGTAAGTGTAAAAACCATTTCCTTTTTTTTCTGTTTTGTCTATTTTTCTTTATATTTACTGACATACAACAGAGGAGCAAGAAATAAAGACACGGAATTGCTAACTAGACAGTTTTTGATTAATCCCTCAATAACATAATCTTCAACTTTGTGATAACCACAGAGCTTATAAAAAACAGTTGTAGGAAACTGAATATTCATATTTTAAGCTACCAATCAACACCAGCTTTGTATTAACAAATTTACCAATATAAAGAAAAAACCCCCACGACTCACCAGCCTGAGGGTAACTGACCTCATATTTATACTATACATGTTCTCTTGTAATTCAGAAAGCATAAGATGCTCTGAATTTCTCCATGAACACTGCTTGTAATATCTAACAACTTCCGATCAAATTACAATGGTAACTTTGTTTTATGTTGGAAACAAAATACCACTATAACTGGTACATGAAGAACAAATTGTAAGGGAGTACAGAGGCTAAGAGAAGAAGTAAAAAAAAATCACAGGTGACTTGGTGTTTAAGGTCCTGTCGGCAGTGGGTGTATGGTAAAGTAGATGGATGGCAGGACTTAGAAAACATGCCGCTGGGCTGGACTTTACGGTGAGGGCTAGTGGTGGCAATGGTAGGGGAAAAGAAGAATCAAGAATGTGTGGCCAAAAATAAATTCAAAAGAAAAATAAAAAAGAATGGCTTCCAGATATTTTGGCTTAAGGGAATTAGAGTGTGTTTGGTGTCAATTCCCAACATTAAAAAAAATAATAATAATAAAATAAAACCTATTGGTGAAACAGATGTGGGGAAGAAAATCAGGAGTTGTGTTTCAGCTTTAAGTTTGAGATGTCTACTAGACATTCAAGTCAAGATTCCAAGTAGGTTGTAAATATGCGTCTGGAACTCAGGAAGAAGTCAGGGATTAGGATATAAATATATAAGCCATCGGTATATGGATGATATTTAAAGATGACATTAGAATGAGATGATCTAGTGAGAGAAGTGGGCAGGCTCAAGAACGTAAGAGGACATGCCAAGGCTTGATAACTATTTAGAGGAAAAGGAAAAGGAAATCCAAGTGAGGTAGGAAGAAAACGAGGAGAGTATGGTGCCATGGAAAACCAAGCATAAAAGCTTCTCTAGAGGGCTTCCCTGGTGGTGCAGTGGTTGAGAGTCCGCCTGCCGATGCAGGGGACACGGGTTCGTGCCCCGGTCCGGGAAGATCCCACATGCCGCGGAGCGGCTGGGCCCGTGAGCCGTGGCCGCTGGGCCTGCGCGTCCGGAGCCTGTGCTCCGCAACGGGAGAGGCCACAACAGTGAGAGGCCCGCGTACCGCAAAAAAAAGAAAAAGAAAAAGAAAAGCTTCTCTAGAAAGAGGAAGTGGTCAACTATATTATTTCTTGAGGCAATGTGGCAACATGCTTTTTGCATGAGTCAAAATATCATCATGCTTTCAATCTATTAAATCCACCTTGCCAGCATTGAAACATTTTTTCCTGTAGGAATAACTCTTATTGCTTGCCATCCCTTCCTTCCCCCAAAGATATATGTACATATACATGGTTTTTGTTCCATTATACCACTATTTAGAATCAACTGAAAATGGGCACATCTATATATATTTTTATAAATGGGGGCAAGTTAGGGAACTTTGGACAAAGCAATTGTATAGAATGCTTTGTAACCAACAGATATAATAACAAATATTATTTTCAAATTATTTATGAAAAGAGCAGAATATGAAACTAATATACATTGATCAAAAAGAAGTAAACTTATGAATAATATGGTCCAGAATTAGTATAGAATAAAATTTCACATCTTTACTAGTTCTATTTATTGCTATTATTTTTAAATGTAAAAGGGTTTATCACTGTAGTTTTACCTTTTTGCATGTTAACTAGTGACGTTGTTTTCCACATACACACACTGATTACAAAACTACTAGTTGAATAATCTCTTTATAGCCCTTGTCTATTTACTTATTGATGTCTTAATGATTTTCTTATCTTATTTTGGAGTTTTTTAAATAATGGAGATGCTAATCTTTAGTTTTATCCCTATAAATAAAATACTAATTTAAAAAGGAAACATTCAATGACCATATATAATAATAGATTTGTATGTTATTTTTATCAAAATTCCCATTTTACATGTGTATAAAAACAAAATCTTGAAGGGTTTAGGTGACCAGCCCAGGCCACAGAGAACAGACGATAGAGATCAGTTTGACCGTGCGGTCTCTGATTCCAAAGCCCGTGCTGTCCACGGAAGAGAAGTATTCTTTTATACAAGACATTTAAAAGAACGCTAACTCTTGACAACATCTATCTTTTCTTTTCAAATGTGGGTTCATTGAATAAAGAAACATGGAAAAACATGTTAAACAGAGACGACTATGCAAAATACTTTGGCTTTCTTAAGAAAATGAAAGTAAAGGGACTCCATGAACTTCTTAATAGGCAAATTAAATCCCTTTAAAAATTAATGAAGTGTCACTAGTTTATTACTGAAATAAAGGCAAAAAGCATCATGGTCCATTAGTGACACTGTCTCCTGTTATTATTTGAATTGGGGGTTAAAGATGAACCATTCTCACCATTTGCTGGCAGAAAACTTGACAATTCAATGCAGCTATTAAAACTGGTACAAGAACCAATGAGGATATCTAAAATTAATAAATAATAGGAGAGAAAATGAGAAGAAGGATATTATAACCAAATGAGGAAAAATAGAAAATACAGAAATGTTTAACTCTATTACTAACACATATCTAGTTCTCAATTTTTAATCTAATATTTCAAAAATTATAAATGTGTTGCCGGTGAGGAGGTACAATTTGATTTAACATACTTAATATAATGCTGTATGGATAGACTGATTTATACAAAATACAAGAATTTCTTTTACGATCAAAGGTATCTATCATCTAACTTATTACATCTATTGAATTCTTGAAATTGCTACTACTCAACAGTGAAGCAATGTGGTATTGTGTATTTGCTACAATCTTGTCAGCAGATAAAAATAAGGTAAGACAAGAAAGTGCATTCAGCCCTAATTCATGGGAAAAAGCGTTTGGCATCTTGAAAAGATGCTCTCAGAAGCTATAAAAGTTAGTGACTATGAATTAACTCTAAATAGTTTGTGACTTCAATGAAATTACGGGTCAGTGAATTGCAAGGTACATGTTCAATAACTGAAAAATGAAAGTTAATTTTTCAAAACATGAGGCCAAATCATTTATTTAAATTAGTCATACATTTGGTTAAAAAATGCACGCTATAATCTCAGGAAATGTTACAGTCTTGTCATACCTACAAGTGGATGCATTATAAACTTCTTTATACAACAGGAGCTTGGGGGATCAACCTGGTCAGACCACAAGCGAATGAAAGATTTGTCTTGAAGCGGCTTTGCATAGCTAATCATTATTTTTATTTACATATATAAGTACAATCATATATATATACATATATGTATATATATTATATATACATATATGTATAATTATTCTTTGGGGTAGCTTTAGGGTGTTAATGATAATGGGTGTGGCCAAAGCCCATGCCTTCTTATCATTCATCCAGCCAGCCACCGTTATCAATTCAAGCTTAACTTTGTTTTCAGAGTGTTTGCTGATTCTCCTGCAATCCTAACAAATTCTACAGATCGTTTACAGAAGAATATCAATTACCAAGGGAAGAATTTTCCATAGCTAGTTTTCAAGAGCTAAATTAGCATGGGATCCAAAGACGTGGTCTTGTCTGCAGTCTGTGCTCTCTTTCTTGGAACTGCTTCTTCACTTACACAAACACGGCAGTAGAGTTCTACATTGTTGTCAATGACTCTATTTTTTATTTTCTCCATTTACTTCATATTTACTGTTTGATAAGCATCAAGCTAAGCTGGTTATTTCTTTACTATTTCACCACAGTCTGAAGAAATGGATGTTATGCCTACTTTAAAGATGAAGAAATTAAAGATTAGAGGGGTCTGCTGATTCTCCTAAGGTTGCACAGATGGCTTGGGGAGGGGGCTGGATTCAGATCCAAGCCTGGGAGATTCTAAACTCTGGGCACAAGAGTCCATCAGTATCAGTCAAACTCAGTGCAGCTGACTTTGGTTTATTACCTAGTAATTTCTTTCATTTATATCTGGGTGTCTCAGGGAAGAATGTTTTCCTAGTAAGGGAAAAAAACTGAATAATAAGATAAAGAGTAAGAATGATAATTGTATCAGAAAAATTAAAGTCACGGGTCAGCAAAAGCAGCTGACCCATGAAGTAGAAGTCTGCAATCTCTGCTCTCTGAAGGACATTTTAAGCTTAAGACTGATAAAACCATCTAAGTTGAAATGCAATCTAGCTACACATTACAATTTAGTTTACGTTCTTTACAGTGGTCTCAGTCAATGCACAGGATCTTGTTATATTACATGAAATATAAATTACAAATATCTATAGCAGCATTACTTGAAACATATTATGTTGTTGTCTTTGGGGTTTAATTTTGTATATTGTAAGGAGATGTAAATAAACCCCTAAGGCAGAAACACAATTGTATGCTTCAATGAATAATTTATATTAGGGAATGTACTTCAGAGATGGCAAGGAACATAAGACAGGCTGCTTATGTAATAAACTCGGTTTCCAGTGAAAAGTAACAAACTTTGTAGGCTGCAATAACTACATCATATCAGTACTTTTGCTATTTTCCAAGACACTTATTATTTCTCCACATTTAGAACCAAAATGAAAATGTGGCTTTCTGGAGGACCATCACCACCAAGACCACCAACAAATGTAATACACCAGAATCCCCTCAGGGTGCACAGTCAGGGCGACTGCAGTGGCTGATGACTTGATGGCACAACATCTATTGTTTAATGATATGGCAGGTGACATTCTTCATCCACACCTATTATTAGATGATTCCCTATTATTACATAATAGGATCATTTGATCCTTAATTACAAATGAAGGAAGGAGGTCATTACTTTGAAGTTAAAACATATTCTATGAATGTCGGGAGATGTGTACATCATAATACATGTCCTTAGCAGCACTGTCCTCATAAAAAGGATGGAAAAAAAAGCAGGATACTGGTCCTAGATAGTTAAAGTGTATATCAAAGGAATAATTTCAATGAGCCCAGACTCTTACATTTTCCTATAAATAGAAAAGTGCTAAATTCATTAACTTGAGATGTCTGTTTTTTTTTTAATTAACATTAACCTTTTGAGGTTCCAACTACCTGTTTTTGTTTTTTACAAAACTCCTATATATATCCTGGGTCCTCCCTTACCTCTGCAGAGCAGTCCCTTCAGAGCAGTCCCTCCTGGGCTTAAGTCCTCAGGAAGTTGGCCGAATAAAACATAATTCTCAACTTTTAGGTTGTGCATGTTTTTCAGTTAACCTAGCTAATAAGTTTAATAACTATCTTATTAACAATATATAAGACTATGGGATCATGCTTATAAAATTATAAGCGAGAAAATGACATTACAAATGATATATACAGTTATATTGTAGGATTCCGATATAGTATATAAAAAGTAGAAAAATATAGGGGTCCGGCCAGCTCTGGATAAGGGCTGGGGGTAGAAGGGGACCCCTGCAGAGACGGAGAGGTGGGGGCCGGGGTGCTGACTCCACGTGCGACCGCCGGCCCTGCACGTGTGCCCTGGCGCAGCCCGGGTGACAGAATAAGAAAGGAGGGGAGAGAAGATGGCGGAAGAGTAAGACGCGGAGATCATCTTCCTCCCCACAGATACATCAGAAATACATCTACACGTGGAACTGCTCCTATAGAACACCTACTGAACGCTGGCAGAAGACCTCAGACCTCCCAAAAGGCAAGAAACTCCCTGCGTACCTGGGTAGGGCAGAAGAAAAAAGGAAAAACAGAGACAAAAGAATAGGGACGGGACCCGCACCACAGGGAGGGAGGGAGCTGTGAAGGAGGAAAGGTGTCCACACACTAGAAGCCCCTTCACGGGCGGAGACTGCGGGTGGCGGAGTGGGGGGACGCTTCGAAGCCGCGGAGGAGAGCGCAGCCACAGGGGTGCGGAGGGCAAAGCGGAGAGGTTCCCACACAGAGGATCAGTGCCGACCGGCACTCACCAGCCCGAGAGGGTTGTCTGCTCACCCGCCGGGACGGGTGTGGGCTGGGAGCTAAGGCTCTGGCTTTGAAGGTTGGGCCCCAGGGAGAAGACTGGGGTTGGCTGTGTAAACGCAGCCTGAAGGGGGCTAGTGCCCCACAGCTAGCTGGGAGGGAGTCCGGGAAAAACACTGGACCTGCGAAGAAGCAAGGGACATTTTCTTGCCTATATGTTTCATGGTGCGTGAGGAGAAGGGATTCAGAGAGCCGCTTAAAGGAGCTCCAGAGACAAGCGCAAGCTGCGGCTATCAGTGCAGACACCAGAGATGGGCATGAAATGCTAAGGCTGCTGCTGCAGCTACCAGGAAACCTGTGTGCAAGCACAGCTCACTCTCCACACCTCCCCTCCCGGGAGCCTGTGCAGCCCACCACTGCCAGGGTCCCGTGATCCAGGGACAATTTCCCCAGGAGAATGCACGGCGCGTCTCAAGCTGGTGCAATGTCAATGCTGGTCTCTGCCGCCGCAGGCTCGCCCAGCACTCCGTACCCCTCCCTCCCCCTGGCCTGAGTGAGACAGAGCCCGCGAATCAGCTGCCCCTTTAACCCCGTCCTGTCTGAGCAAAGAACACAGATGCCCTTAGGCGACCTACACGCAGAGGGGCCAAATCCAAAGCTAACCCCCAGGAGCTGTGTGAACAAAGAAGAGAAAGAGAAATCTCTCCCAGCAGCCTCAGGAGCAGCAGATTCAATCTCCACAATCAACTTGATGTGCCCTGCATCTGTGGAATACCTGAAGAGACAACAAATCATCCCAAATTGAGACAGTGGACTTTGGAAGCAACGATATATATATTTTTTTCCTTTTTCTCTTTCTGTGAGTATGTATGTGTATGCCTCTGTGTGTGATTTTGTCTGTATAGCTTTGCTCTTACCATTTGTCCTAGGGTACTGTCTGTCCGTTTTTCTTTAATTTTCTTTTTAGTATAGTTTTTAGCACTTGTTATCATTGGTGGGTATGTTTTTTGGTTTGGTTGCTATCTCCTTCCTTCCTTCCTTCCTTCCTTCCTTCCTTCATCCCTCCCTCCCTCTTTCCTCCCTCCCTCCCTCTCTCTCTCTTTTATTCTGAGCCATGTGATTAAATCTCCACAATCAACTTGATGTACCCTGCATCTGTGGAATACCTGAATAGACAACGAATCATGCCAAATTGAGGAGGTGGACTTAGAGAGCAAGATATATTATTTTTTCCCCTTTTCCTCTTTTTGTGAGTATGTATGTGTATGCTTCTGTGTGAGATTTTGTCTGTATAGCTTTGCTTTCACCATTTGTCCTAGGGTTCTGTCCGTTTTTATCTTTTTTTTCTTTACTTAAAAGAATTTTTTTCTTAATAATTATTTTTTATTTTAATAACTTTATTTTATTTTATCTTACTTTATTTTTATTTTACCCTCTTTCTTTCTTTCTATTTTTTCTCCCTATTATTCTGAGCCGTGTGGATGAAAGGCTCCTGGTGCTCCAGCACTGAACCAACCTTAGCCACTGGGGACAGACACCAAAAACAAAGGGAACTGTGAACCTGCAGCTTGTGAAAAGGAGGCCCCAAATACAGTAAGATAAGCAAAATGAGAAGACAGAAAAACACACAGCAGATGAAGGAGCAAGGTAAAAACCCACGAGACCTAACAAATGAAGAGGAAATAGGCAGTCTACCTGAAAAAAATTCAGAATTATAATAGTAAAGATGATCCAAAATCTTGGAAATAGAATAGAGAAAATGCAAGAAACATT
>NC_041218.1:9089380-9089894 GCF_002837175.3 Physeter macrocephalus
GGATCAGTAGCAGAATGACTGAGGCAGAAGAACGGATAAGTGACCTGGAAGATAAAATAGTGGAAATAACTACTGCAGAGCAGAATAAAGAAAAAAAGAATGAAAAGAACTGAGGACAGTCTCAGAGACATCTGGGATAACATTAAACGCACAAACATTCGAATTATAGGGGTTCCAGAAGAAGAAGAGAAAAAGAAAGGGACTGAGAAAATATTTGAAGAGATTAGAGTTGAAAACGTCCCTAATATGGGAAGGGAAATAGCCACCAAAGTCCATGAAGCGCAGAGAGTCCCATACAGGATAAATCCAAGGAGAAACACACCAGGACACATATTAATCAAACTATCAAAAATTAAATACAAAAAAAACATTAAAAGCAGCAAGGGAAAAACAACAAATAACACACAAGAGAATCCCCATAAGGTTAACAGGTGATCTTTCAGCAGAAACTCTGCAAGCCAGAAGGGAGTGGCAGGATATATTTAAAGTGATGAAGGAGAAAAAACTACAACCA
>NC_041218.1:9091486-9132488 GCF_002837175.3 Physeter macrocephalus
AACAGAATCCAACAGCACATTAAAAGGATCATACACCATGGTCAAGTGGGGTTTATTCCAGGAATGCAAGGATTCTTCAATATACGCAAATCAATCAACGTGATACACCATATTAACAGATTGAAGGAGAAAAACCATATGAGCATCTCAATAGATGCAGAGAAAGCTTTCAACGAAATTCAACACCCATTTATGATATAATCCCTGCAGAAAGTAGGCAGAGAGGGAACTTTCCTCAACATAATAAAGGCCATATATGACAAACCCACAGCCAACATCATCCTCAATGGTGAAAAACTGAAACCATTTCCATAAGATCAGGAAGAACACAAGGTTGCCCACTCTACTATACTACCCAAAGCAGTCTACAGATTCAATGCAATCCCAATCAAACTACCAATGACATTTTTACAGAACTAGAACAAAAAAATTCACAATTTGTATGGAAACACAAAGGACCCCGAATAGCCAAAGCAGTCTTGAGAAATAAAAACAGTGCTGGAGGAATCAGGCTCCCTGACTTCAGGCTATACTAGAAAGCTACAGTCATCAAGACACTATGGTACTGGCAGAAAAACAGATATATAGATCAATGGAACAGGATAGAAAGCCCAGAGATAAACCCACACACATATGTCACCTTATCTTTGATAAGGGAGGCAAGAATATACAGTGGAGAAAAGACAGCCTCTTCAGTAAGTGGTGCTGGGAAAACTGGACATGTACATGTAAAATTATGAAATTAGAACACTCCCTAACACCATACACAAAAATAAACTCAAAATGGTTTAAAGACCTAAATGTAAGGCCAGACACTATCAAACTCTTAGAGGAAAACATAGGCAGAACACTCTATGACATAAATCACAGCAAGATCCTTTCTGACCCACCTCCTAGAGAAATGGAAATAAAAACAAAAATAAACAAATGGGACCTAATGAAACTTAAAACTTTTGCACAGTTAAGGAAACCATAAACAGGACGAAAAGACAACATGGAAGCAACCTAAGTGTCCATCATCAGATGAATGGATAAAGAAGATGTGGCACATATATACAATGGAATATTACTCAGCCATAAAAAGAAACGAAATTGAGTTATTTGTAGTGAGGTGGATGGACCTAGAATCTGTCTGTCATACAGAGTGAAGTAAGTCAGAAAGAGAAAAACAAATACCGTATGCTACCACATATATATGGAGTCTAAGAAAAAAAAAAAAAGGTCATGAAGAAACTAGGGGTAAGATGGGAGTAAAGACACAGACCTACTAGAGCATGGACTTGAGGATATGGGGAGGGGGAAGGGTAAGCTGTGACAAAGTGAGAGTGTGGCATGGACATATATACACTACCAAACGTAAAATAGATAGCTAGTGGGAAGCAGCCGCATAGCACAGGGGGATCAGCTCGGTGCTTTGTGACCACCTAGAGGGGTGGGATAGGGAGGGTGGGAGGGAGGGAGACGCAAGAGGGAAGAGATATGGGGACATATGTATATGTATAACTGATTCACTTTGTTGTAAAGCAGAAACTAACACACCATTGTAAAGCAATTATACTCCAATAAAGATGTTAAAAAAAAACAAAAAGAACGGAGTAGGTGAGTGGGAAGTACTGTTGAGAAGCCAACAGTCGCTGCCACAACATCTCAGTAAATTAAGACATTTCTAAATTTTGAATCAATGATAGAAACTTCCAAAAGGAAAAAAGAAAACCCTGAAGGGTTATACAAAGCTTCCAGGTAATAGATAACTACAGTAAGTAGCTTATCACGTGGGTGAACTTTAAAAATGTGTGACAGGCATTGAGGAATGTTTTGCTGTGGCTACAGAGGAAGTCAAAAGTCTTTCCACATTCTGGTTTCATGTACAATGAGGGCTTCATTATTTGAGTCTCTGAACTTAGACCACGTATGAAAATAAAAGTTGGCATTGATTTAAACATCTTAATAAACTGACCACTTGTAACATTAAAAAAAAAAGTAGAAAAATATAAATAAAAATTATCAGTAGTTAATCCCAGGTTATAGGATTATGGGTATTTTTTATTTTCTTTCACTCTAGTTATTTAATTTGCAAACATTCTACAATGAGTATGTATATAATGTTTTATAATTTTAATTGATGTAAAATATGAATTAACAAATGCTCTTGACATCTATTTAAAACTTGAGGAAGCTTTTTCATTTATTTATTCATTAGTTTATTCTTTCATTTAACAAGCACTTCTACGGTGCCTACCATTTGCCAGACATTTTTCTAAACACTTTACAAATATAATCTAAACTAATCTACTCATTGATTTTATTAGTAGGTCCTATTATTATGCCACCTTTGCAGTATGTGCCAGAGCTGGGATTTGAAATCAGGGAGATTCTGGCTCAGAATGTATGCCTTAAGCACTATATTCTGCTGCTCTGTTCTGACGGGGTCAGATAAAGCTGCCCATTTCAAGGGACGTTAATTTGGAGGCCTCATTTTTAGTGGTCAGAATGGCCTCTCTCTACAGACATGATAAAATCAAACTTGAGAATCGTATCCTACTCCCAGGCCTGTGGTTCCTCATCCCTGTTCTATGCACATTTTATAAACAGGCAGATTAAGGTGAAAACACAGAACAAGTCCTCCTGAGACTATGCACATTAGTGACTATGCGGGCAGGATGGTGCCTCACATGTATTGCACGTATATTACTGAAATCTTTACCCACCCTGGCAGTCACAAAGGCTTACCCTATTGTAACGGCTAGTGTGGGATACATAATTAGTGTATTACCAATGACCGTAAAGCCTTTGACAGGCATCTGTACACTCATGGAGCAGGGAGGAGTGATGGGGAGTCATGTAATTCACAGTGACATGCTGCTAAATGAGACTGACCTATCTTGTGTTCACAGGGCCTTACTTCCTGACTTATCACAACCTGAAAATATGAAAACATACGTCTTTAATTATTCTGGCCTGCTACATTTTTTTTAAAAAAATTGATATCTGCTCCTTATTATTCTCAAATATTGCAGCCACGTTAGTCGGGTTAATAATAGGGGGACTGATACAACAGTTCAAATTAACACATAACTTCTTCTACGGTACAAACTTTCCATCATTCCTCACCTCCATTTTCCAGTAAGAGTAACCCTACTTGCTCTGGGCAGCTGTTCCTATTGGTTATGATGGGGCTGCTCCCCTGCTGACCCGGAAATTAATATTATGATAGACCTACAGTATAGACTGTGGGACATTAAATAATGTCTATCCCTAGGCATTAATCTCCCTCCTTCCCTCCTTCTTTCATTTGCTACCTTACTTCTCCGTAATAAGCAAACCTCTACTTTTTCAGATTCAACTATCAATTTGGTGTAGGCCTACCTTATGCCCAGTGATTTGCTTGATACTCTTAAGTCTATAATGGCTGTTTCTCCATGATGCTGAGGGTTTAAATGTGGGGAATGTGGGCCTTAAGCCCATAGTCTGGTTTGAGGGATCACTGGTCATTTGGTTTGAGGGATCACTGGTCATTTGGTTTGAGGGATCACTGGTCATTTGTTCTTCTCTGATGCTGATAAGTGATTCATATCTTTCTTTGCCTCTCCTGTGGACCCCAAACACTATGATTACTTTCTTTACTCTGCTGAGATGAGCTACAGAAAACCTCCTTTCACAAACCCACCGACTGCATCCTCTCAGCCCTTCATTCTCCTCTTGTTTGAGTCTTTTTTTCTTTTTGTATTAGAAAAAGTTTATTTTCTTAAATAAATTTTTATTGGAATATAGTTGATTTACAATGCTGTGTCAATTTCAGGTGTGCAGCAAAGTGAATCAGTTATGCATATACATATATCCACTCTTTTACAGATTCTTTTCCCATATAGGTCATTACAGAGTATTGAGTAGAGTTCCCTGTGCTATACAGTAGTTCCTTATTAGTTATCTATTTTATATATAGTAGTATGTGTCAATCCCAATCTCCCAACTTATCCCTCCCCCCGTTTGTAACCATAAGTTTGTTTTCTACATCTGCGACTCTATTTCTGTTTTGTAAATAAGTTCATTTGTACGATTTTTTGTTTAGATTCCACATATAAGCAATATCATATGATATTTGTCTTTCTCTGTCTGACTTATTTCACTCCGTATGACAATCTCTAGGTCTATCCATATTGCTGCATATGGCATTTTTTCGTTCTTTCTTGTGTCTGAGTAATATTCCATTGTATATATGTACCACATCTTCTTTACCCATTCACCCATCAATGCTTCCATGTCTTGGCTATTGTAAATAGTGCTGCAATGAACGTTGGGGCGCATGTATCTGTTCAAATTATGGTTTTCTCCGGGCAAATATCTGGGCACATATTGAAAGGAAACTCCCCTGAACCTTCTTGAGTACCATTCAAGGTGGATTATGCGTAATGCGGAGGGGAGCAGGAGAACGTCATTTAGACTAGGGTTTGTGTGACTGTCATTTTATGGATACTTCAGACCAGATGAGTGTTATTTCTTGTTAATTAAATCTCTTTCTAAATTTGTATAAAGTGTAGCTAGAAGTGGTGTTTATGAGGCCCTTCTCTAAGATTTATATTTCCAGGTGCTGAGTGGAGATTAATGCCAAGTGACATTTGTTGTATTGTATATGTAATTATTTTTATATTTAGTTATAACCAAACTTATGTACAACAAAAGATTTGATGTCGTTAACATATTGTACTTTGAATACGTAGAGCATTTTTATCTCTTTTGCTTTACTACATTTTTCCATTCAGAAAGAAAATATGTATTTATCTCTCCTCCCTAGTAGATTAAAAGTCCCTGGAGGTTGAGGGATGTATCTTGTTCGTCTTTGTATCCTTCCAGTACCAACCACAGAGTCTAGCCAAAAGCATTCAATAAATATTTGTAGACTTGAAATGATTTAGGATTCTTAGGACAGAATAAATTTTCCTTTATGAACGAGCATGATGAATAAACCTGAAGCAAAAATGTTGTTTTCCTAGCAAATAGATCATTAGCATCTAAAAGTAGGATCAGTGAGTTTTTGCCTTCTGAGACTGAAAACATGAACAATCATAAGAAAGTTCTATCTCTTTTACAGACGAGGGGAGCCACTTGCCTCCCAACCCTCCTTTCATACCTTGCTTCCCTGGCCACCCCACCTCTAAAACTGTGCCTGTACATATATTCTGAAGATGCAGTCAGGAGGTGTAGTCTACTTCTAATGGATTTATCTCAGGTAAAACTCAACAATGCTCAAGTCCAAAGGTAGAATTTTTATCTGTAAATTGAAAACCTGTTTCAAACCTCAGCCTAGAACAATTAAATTTTCCCACCCTCTGTTTCTCATACTAAGAATGAAGCACCTTTGAAATCAAAGGGAGCTCTGCAAGGAGACGGGGAAGCCAGATGAAGGAATTCAAGGCTCTAAATTGCATTCCGGCATTATTTGGAAATATGCAGCTCACATAAAACTAAACTAAGGCTTGCCTCAGAGCATACATTTTAACACCCAACTAAATATTGTATCATGCATACAGGGACGCTGTTTGTAAATAATTCATTGCCACTTTTACAATTCTTTTAATATTTCATGATTATATCTTTAAAATGATATGCATCTGTATTTCTGGGAAGAGTAATCTACCAAGCTCCTGCTAGACCAATCCCTGGTACTGATAGCTCTTTTTGTAGGAATAGATTATATCCCGTTATCTGCTTTATTCATTCATTTAATCAAAATCCCCCCTTAAATTTTATTTATTTATGTATTTATTTATTTATTCATTTATTTCAAACTTATTGAGAACTAACTATGTGCTGTAGCTCAAAGATGCAAATGCTCCATCGCTGCCTTTGTTTGGCCCACGATCCAAGACAGAGCTGTGCAAACAAGAGAGGATGCATATTAAGATATTCTCCCATAAGCCCGTGCGAACAAGAGAGGATGCACATTAAGGTATTCTCCCGTAAGCCTTTCCCCTTTCCAGCCCATTCCATGTTCTTACAGCCATACTTCTCACATAATCTGCATTTTCATCCTCTTCGCATCCCATCCTCTCACTTAACTGCAGTGAACTTGTCCTCAGATGACGGGTTCCTCACACAGAGTCTTTCACAGAGTGGTTTCTGCTGCGTCCACTCTGCTGGGCACCTGGGGCGGTCAGCTTATTCCTTCTGCCTCCCTACTGCAACCTCAGGGCCAACACTGGACTGCTACCTCATAAATCTCGCCTCTTTTTTAAGTTGACGCCATTTGATTTGGGGTTGCCTCTCCCTCTTCTCCACAGAGGGCATGCTCTCTTTCCCTCAAATTTCATGACTTGTCACATAAATGGGTTCAGGGTAAAAATCAATTAAGTGGACAAATTAAGCATTAGTCCCAGGTTCACAATTTTCCTTTTTTTCTCTTCTTTTTCCTTTACTATTAAGTGTTTGCAAGTTTCACATTCATGTTACTTTGAACTTCTTGGTGTCAGAGTTACCTGACCTCCTCAGATATAGTGATGCCTATTTTCCCTTCCTCTTTCAACCCCTGGCATTTACTTGCATGGGTGAAATTTAGATCTTTTCATTTTAAGACTTGTTTTTTTTACCTGCAGAACCTCAGATTTTTCCTTTTGTCTTCCCAGTATAAATAATCTTCCTTGATTATATCATTTACTTCTCTTCATATCACTTCTAGGAGTGTAACTCTTAAATCTGTATCTCTAACTTCAGCATTCTTCCAAGTTCCAGAGGGCACTTCTAACTGCCCACTATTCCCCCCAGGACTCTCAGATGGCCCTAGGGTTTCCTGCCTTAAGCTCTGGGATTGTGAATATGATGAGATAGCACAGCCACGATTATGCTATATCATGTGGCAAAGGGAATTCTACAGATTTTCAGTTAGGTTACTAATCAGTTGATCTTATGATAGGAAGATGATTCTGGAGGGATTAATCTAAGCAAACAAGCAGAGAGTTGTCTCAAATTGGTAGCAGAAGCAGAATCAGAGAACTTCCAAGCATGAGAGACATCTGATGTGAGGGAGGCTCTCCGCTGCTGAGGCAAACAGGGGTCTCAGTCCTACAACCACAAGGAATGGACCCGTCAACCTGAATGAGGTCAGGAGCAGATTCTTCCCCAAAGCCTCCAACTGACTGAGTCCCGCCAACATATTCACTTCTGTCTTGTGAAACCTGGAGCAGAGAACCCAGTCCAGCTTCCTGGACTTCTGATGGGGGGACCATGAGCTGGTAAATGGGTGTTGTGTTAAGTCACTGAGTTTATGGCAATTTGTTATACAGCAATAGAAAGTGAATACAACACATTAAAATAAACACACTTTATCTAAGCGAATGACTTTCCTACAAAATGTGTTTCCCATCACTTTTCTATGAATGTTAACGGTACCACCGTTCTTCCAGAATGGTCCCTGAGACTCACATCTGCCTTCCTCCCCACGTCTACATAACTGCCAACAACCATGGCATCCCTATCATCTGCACCTCACTTTCCACTCTGTTCTCTTCACCACCATGCAGTTAAGATCCTCCTTACCTGTTGCTTGGGATAATTAAGCCGTTTTCTAATTGGTATCACCACTTTCAATCTAAGGACACTGCCAGTGGAAATTTCCTGCTTTAATCATGTCAGTCTCTTTGTTGGAAAAACACCAAAATAATAAAATGAATGTTGGACCTGAGTTCTCTGTCTGGCATTTATCATCACCCCAGCATACTGCTGGGCCCAACGAACTTTTTAGGTAAACAGAACAGCCCATCTTAGCTTGAAAATTCTCTGTGTATTCCCACATATATAACTTTCTTGACAATAAAAACTTTTATTTCTGAAAAAACTCTTTCACTGTACCAAATTTAATATTGCCATGAAACATATATTGTTGAACTTTGTATCTTCATTCTCTCTGCAAAAGGCCTTCAGTAAATGTTTGCACAAAGAACAAATAAATGCCTCCTCTTTCCTTGTTCACGTTTCCTTCAATGCATTTCCAGGGCACTCACGCTCCTTGCACATGACATGTGACATAATGTAAAGTCTATTCTTGACATCTTTCTTACCTCACTGTAAAGTTCTGAGCAGGGTATCTTATTGTTCTCTGTATTGTGAGTGCAAATCCTACAGAAGGTTGCACCCAGCAGATTTTGTTTAAGGATTTTGAAATCAATGCAAACATTGAAGCAGTTTAAACTCTGTGTGAGGGCTCTACTTAATGGTACTGATATACCAGATACCAATCATCTTTATCAATTAAATAAGCCCTGAGGGTTCTCACTTGGACTGGTTGATGAGTCCTCTTCTGGTTAGTAACATGGGCCTGGGGACACTGTCCACAGTGTCCCTATGGCCAGGGGACAACTTTAAACAACTGCCTATTTGGGGAATTTCAGACTTTCACTTTTTTCAACTTTTCTTACAGTTTGGGTAGAGGCATGTGACTTAAATTCCGCCCAACATAAGGAGGGACACAAAATCTTGTTCTGGAAGTGTATGGGGTAGACATGGTGGCTGGGCAGAACTGGTTTTCTGACAAGGGTTGTGTTAGGGGCAGCAGCCCTTTCCAGCTCCAAGTGGAGTCCTGGTAACAGGGCATATCCATGCAGTGGGAGCAGCCATGCTCGCCTCACAGGAGCAGTGGAGTAGGGTGTGTTGGCCTTGCTGGCAGCCTTTCAAATCTGACTCTAGCTCTCCAGAAGTTTCTGCAATTCTCTAATATCCTTTAACAAATCTTTTTCTGTTTGAACATCAAGTGTGGCTGCTATGGTTCACAACTAGAATCCTGAGCAATATGTTCCTAGAAGTGGGGAAAAATGTAACTGAGCAGAATGCTGTGGGGCCTTCCAGGGATGGACCCCTCCCCCATATCCTGTGCTGTAGCTCCTCTCTGAAGGACCTAGATGACAGTATCTGATGCACATTTCCTGAGTTGTTTTACAGATGCTAAAATCACCACCAAATAGCAGAAATTAGCTACTTGATGACCATAAGCATGTAGCCCCCAGACCTACTGGTGCCTAAGAATTGATAGTGTTAATCCCTGTGACACCACCCTGTTACCTCACCATCAATGAATCAGAGAATTGTGCACGAGCTGATCACACACCCTGCAACTCTCCTCCCTCACCTGGCCTTTAAAAATGCTTTGCTGAAACCCATTGGGGAGTTCAGGCTTTTTGAGCACTAGCTGTCCCGACTCCTTGTCTGGCATCTGCAAAAAATGCTTCACTTTTCATCACCACAACCCAGTGTCAATAGATTGGCTTTACTGTGCATAGGTGGGTGGAACCAAGTTTGGTTCGGTAATAAAAACACTTACTCAAAAGAATACCTCATGTTAGTTATTAATAACTCCCAATGCATCCTCCACTCTTCAGAATTAGAATACAGTTACATCTTCATGAGTGTAGTTTGTTACTAGGATAATATTATATATTGTCATTCAAAGATTTTTTTTTAAAGTTTAACAGTTTCTTGAGCCCCATAATCACTCTTATACAACTATTATAATGTGCCAGGAACTATAAATTTTATACACATTGAATGAGTTAATTTTATTAACTCATTCAATCCTTCAAATATCTCCATGAGATAGGTACTATTATTAAAGTTATCCTCATTTTACAAGTGAGGAAATGAAAATCACACAGCCAGTAAGTAGTAGAGAAAGGCTTAGACTTAGGTAGTTAGCCACTCTTCATATTCTTCTTGCACAGTTATTATGAAGTACAGTCAGCATTTTCATTCATTGCCTTCTGATATGTTTGAACATGACTAGTCTCAATGTCATTCAAGCTCTTTGGGAATTAGCTTATTTTGATGTGCATATAGTTGTCTATAATGTGATACAAAATTCAGAAAATACTAAATTCAAATGTGAGTAAAGGTAGAGATGAACTCTTTTAATCAACAAACACTTATTAGAACATATTCTATGCTGACCATGACGTTAGGGGCTGTGGATACAAATAAACATAGAAAACAGTAGTATCTCAAGGGGATATCACCTAAGGAATGACATCAACAGGCAAACAACCAAGAACATTTCAGTATTGTATACCTCGACTACCCTCGACTTCATAATGATGTTATGAAAGTCCATTGCTGCCCAAGGGAAGATTGCCAAATTCTAAAGACTCACTCCTCCATTCCACTTTAAAAACAAACTCAGAAGAATTGATCTAAAAAAAAAATCTATTTTCACACAAGAAGAGGTAGAGTTCTTAGAGGTAGCATATAAAACCTAGACCCAATATTTACCACTATTTCCATTACATTAATTCAAATAATGTGATCCATATACCAAAAATACTCCCTCAAAATGAGGGCATTAGGTCGCAGGAGAGGACATATCCGTGTATGCGCCCCAGGACCTGGAACAACACTTAGCACATAGAAGGTGCTCAACAGTACTTTTTGAAGGCAGAAACATGAGAAAATGGCTAGAATTGGTTGGAAGCCTTCTAGGACTGTTAGCTAAGTTTGGGCGATTTGGAAATTATAATTTTCTTTTTGAAAGGAATCTCCATGAGGGCAATGACTGTTTTGTTCATGAGCATAAAAAAGCACTGACAATGGTACCTGGCCCCTAAAATCGAAATTATTTAATGAACTACACTTCAGTCTTTAGTCAGAAATATCTTTTACAATAATTTCACCTGATGGAGTGCTAAACTATGTCAGATTGTGTCTGTTTCAGACAGTGTCACGAACACTATCAATTTAATTGTCATATCAATTGCTTTGATGTGACAACAACGGTTAAGACAATATAAATGAAAGATTGAAGGTTGTGATAATCCATGTAATGAATGTACACACAGATATACCTGAAACATATTTTGGGGGAGTTTGTTTTGCTGTCTTATCAGCAGTTACAGAAAAAGAGTCTGAAAAACGGCAGTGAATGAGTACATCCATTTTGAATTCTGCAGCCCACCCTGGATGTATTTTAGTGAGAAATAAACCTGCACTGCTGTAAATCACTGAGATTTGGGGTGTAGTTTGTTCTGCCACACAAATTTCCCTCTTTTTCTCTTTCTACGTCCAAAGCTAATGGGTTATGGAGGGTAGTTAATTACAGAGAAACAACCATTTAATCTCCCCTCTTTCTTCATCTACTGCTTTGCTGAAGTCCATCAATATTTTTCACTTGAAATAGCTTCATCCTCCAAAAGGCCTACTTGGATCCTAACTAATCTGATTAGGCTACGTTCATGTAGAATCTCGCCAATGCATCACAGATACCTCCAAGACAAAATCCAAATTTATAAGCCAGCCTCATGTGATATCAAGCATCTTCTGCCACCTCCCACACAATCTTCCTCAACATTCTCAAACACCTCCTCATCCTTTTTTATTTCTGTGCTTTTGTACAGGCCAATTTCTCTGACCAAAGTGACCTTTTATATCCTGTGTTGATTGATGATCCCAAATGAAGACTACTTTAATACGCCTTTTCTGAAAGGTGAAACTGGCCCACCCTTTTTCAGTGCAATCAAACTCCTGTATGATGAAGAGAATGTCTGTTGAATGAACACATGCCATGCCTCTGGCTCTGCTTGAAGCATTTTACATGTATTAACCCATGTGATCCTCACAAGTGAATGAGGCAAGTAGCATTATTATCTCCATTTTACAGATGAAGAAATTGAGGTTCTGTGAAATTAACTTGTCTAAGGCTATTCAGCTATTAAGTGTCCTGGGTGTGTTTCTAACCAAGGCATTAGTCTACCCTCTAAGCCCCTGCATTGTTGTATCACTCCTTTAACTATAGAACTCTGTTGTTGGAAACTAGGTCTTATTTAAGTTCATATCCTGAGCTTCTACAAGAATTCTTTGCTCCTGGTCAGCACTCAAATATTTGCTGAGTGAATGTGTTATGAATGAGTAAACTGGAGGGAACGCATGACTTTCTCTCTTTCTTAAGCTGGATGATAAGTTTTTTCTTATAGATTTTTTAATGACTTTAATACAAACAGAAGAAAATATATATGTTCAATTTAAATATAAGCCCACTAATCTAAAAAAGAAAGGTACAAATGAACTTATTTACAAAACAGAAGTAGAGTCACAGATGTAGAAAACAAACTTATGGTTACCAGGGGATGGGGGGGGGATAAATTGGGAGATTGGGATTGACAAAAAAAGGTACAAATGAACTTACTTACAAAACAGAAGTAGAGTCACAGATGTAGAAAACAAACTTATGGTTACCAGGGGATGGGGGGGGATAAATTGGGAGATTGGGATTGACATATACCCACTACTATATATAAAATAGATAACTAATAAGAACCTGCTGTATAGCACAGGGAACGCTACTCAATCAATACTCTGTAATGTCCTAAATGGGAAAAGAATCTAAAAAAAAAAAAAAAAAAGAGTGGATATATGTATATGTATAACTGATTCACTTTGCTGTACACCTGAAACTAACACAACATTGTAAATCAACCATATTCCAGTAAAAATTCAAAAAGAAAAGTCCACCAATTTAAGAAATGATTATTATTGACCCCTTTGAAACTCCCAGTGTATCTCCCAATACAAGCCCCTCCCTCCAACTCAGTAGTAACCAATATTCTGTATTTTCACATAAGCTTTCTCGTCCCTCTCTTTACGGTTTTATCACGTCTGCATACATTCCTATATAATATATGGTTGTGTTTACCTGTTTTTGAACTTTATATAAGTGGAATTATGTTGCATATATTCTTCTGTGACTTATTTAATCCACCTTATGGTTTTTGTGTTCATCCATGTAAATATGTTTACCTGTAGTACATCATTCACTTTCAGTTATAAATTGTATCTCATTCTGTAAAATAGAGTTTACTTTTCCTAACAGTGATGCTATTGATGGACATTTGGGTTGTTTCCACTTTTCTGGCTATCACACACAATGTGATACATTTCTCCGTATATTTTTATACATTTCTTCTGATCAAAATGTGCAAGTATTTTACTAGGCTATCTTCGTATCATTGGAATTGCCGATGTATAAAGTATGGACATGTTCAACTTCATTAGGTAACAGCCAGCATCTGTGTCTTCAGAATGACTTCAAGTTGTCAGAACTCACCTTGCCTGAACATCGGAGAGCTGAAATTTGTGAAAATTTACCACTGTCTGAAGGATGTAGGGGTATAAACGCTCTAGCTCCCAGCCTCTGTTTCAGACAGCTCTGAGGTGTGACTTGTCTCCAGAGCTGCCCTGTGGCGTCTGAGCCAAAGTCACATCCACAGAATTGGGCTGGAGACCAACCACTGGCTTTCCTTCCCCATCTCACTTTCCACACCCTTGCTAGTCTTCCCCAGGAACACTTTCATCTTCACCTGTACTCTCATCTTAGCAGTAATGCATTTTGTACTTTGATTGGTTCTTGGATTTTGATTTGCGGGGTCAGAGTGCATTATGGGAAACACTAAGTAAAGCCAGAACCAAGAAGGGAGTCAGAGGATTAGCATATTGTTAGCAAAATGTCCACATACAGAATCGAACTGTTTAAAATATCATCAGCATAGTCTCTTTTTTCAATATTTATCAATTACATTCTAATTCCCCACTAAGATATACAATGTAAGAAAGTATTCTTTTCATTATGAGGATTTATTTTGCATTATCAATGTTCAGATTTCAGGGAAAAACAGTTATA
This sequence comes from Physeter macrocephalus, assembly GCF_002837175.3. Taxonomy (NCBI): domain Eukaryota; kingdom Metazoa; phylum Chordata; class Mammalia; order Artiodactyla; family Physeteridae; genus Physeter; species Physeter macrocephalus. The sequence goes on from NC_041218.1 coordinate 9,105,132, forward strand.
GTCATATACTTCCATTATGACTGTGATTAGCATTTTTTTCTTTAAATTTTTCACTGAAAACTCCTCAAAGGCAATGGGTGCCATTGATTTCTACTTTCTCTGACTGCTCTGTCTATAGCACGTAAAGCTGTAGGTTATATTCAGAGATGCTGCATTTTAGAGCAGAACTTGATGAATATATAAGGCATTACATAATTAATATAGTAAAAAACCCCACATATTATTAATATTTTATTTCATCAAAAAATTTTTTTTTGCTTTATGCATTTGTTTTATGGAATGATGTTGGGACAGAATTTTGCCACTTAGAAGTTCTCTTTATTTTTTTTTTTCTGGATGAATAATTGGTATAGTGCATTATGTCACCTATGGCTTATTATGGCAGCTTGGGGGGTCTCCAATTGTAGGCAGCTTCTCATTGTGAAAAAAACCACAAAGTTAGGTAGATTTCGATTTTTAATCCTGGTCCCAACACATATGACTGTGACACCTTGGGAAAATTATTTAATCTATCTGTATATCAATTTCCACCTCTGCAAAATTATATCTTACCCATGACTATGAATACTTTAATCTCCATTTTGGGACTTTAAATCATGACTGATATCTTGGGTCATGCTATTTATGACACTGATACTTTTCAGCAGAGAAATAATTGAATGATTTTTATTTTTTAAATTTTATTTTATTTATTTATTTATTTTTTTTTGTGGTACGCGGGCCTCTCACTGTTGTGGCCTCTCCCGTTGCGGAGCACAGGCTCCGGACGCGCAGGCTCAGCGGCCGTGGCTCACGGGCCCAGCCGTTCTGCGGCACGTGGGATCCTCCCGGACCGGGGCACGAACCCGTGTTCCCTGCAGCGGCAGGCGGACTCTCAACCACTGCGCCACCAGGGAAGCCCGATTTTTATTTTTAATGAGGTACATTATCCTTGCTAAAGAATGAATTCTCTTGTAATTATTAAATAATGTCCTTCTGTCACCTTTTAATCATCAATCCCCTGAAACTTAATAGAAATTATGCGTATGCAATGACTTGGACCAACTTTTCGACTCCGATACTAAACAGGAAGTTTCAGAGAATGTTCGGATATGTGAATGCAACATTACTTTACATAGGCATAGGATTTAGTCTACACTAGAGTGACTGACTAATCCAGGTCCACATTGCTAGGGTTACACCCATGAAACAAAATATCCAAAGATATTTGGTCCAGCCTTCACTGAAAGAATAACATTCTCTCAAACACCATGCATGAATCAGTCTGGTTCCATGAGAAGAATTTGCCTGCAGCTGTCCACAATAAAGATTCTAGTTCTTCATCAGCAGAAGCAGCAGCTCTCTTTGGGGCCTGATGAAAGAGTTTTGGCTGAGCACACCCCAACACGATCTTGGTAAACATCAGGCAGCATATACGATGTTCTGGAAATGAAAGGATGCCTCTCGGGTTCCATCTTCTTCAACAGTCAACAAAGCTCCTTACTTTAAAGAAGCTCCTCTTCTGTTCCCTAGAGTTGTAATCCACACACTAATTACTCTTCTTTAGCTTCAAAGCATACTTCCTGACACTCTCTTGTGGTTGAAATCCAATGCTGGGCCAGAGGCTGAACTTAGCCACTGGACCCCCTCCCCAGCAGCCTCAAGCCTGGAAGAAGTACTGACCCTACATCTCAGACACCCAAGAGGAACACCCAAACTCTGTACTTTCCTGAAGAATTTCTAGCACTAAATAACAGCTGCCTCATTCTTGTCTCTGATATTATTGCTTTTCCTGATAAACTGAGGCTGCTCTGTGAGTTGGGATCAAACACTTAGCTCCCTCTCTCACCCTTCAATTATTACAATTTTGTTGTCTTCCAGCCACCACTTGGCTTTAACTGAATTCTGACTCTTCCCCAAAGATCAATGTCACCACATGTGGTTATACACTGCAAATCCCAAGAGTCAACATTCATGTAGACCTAGGCTGACCAATACATATGGCTACCGGGCACTTAACCTGTGGCCAGGGAGACCACCATCTGTCTGAGAGAATGAGGAACTAAATTTAAATGTTTATTTTAATTAATTTAAAAATTTACATTTAAAAACTGACAATTCAGTTATTGGAGGGCATGTTCAGTATTTGGGGCACAACTTGGGTATGTGAGTCTAGTTGTCCAACAATAAATTTTATGAAACTTAAACAGAGATTAAATGTTTCTTTTCTTTTTTCTTTCTATTTTTTTTTTTTTTTTTGCCATGCCTCATGGCATGCGGGATCTTAGTTCCCTGACCAGGGATCGAATCCACGCCCCCTGCAGTTGAAGTCCAGAATCCTAACCACTGGACCTCCAGGGAAGTCCCTAGATTAAGTAATTCTAATGAAAATTTAGCTTCTGAATTAAGATTTGTTATAAATGTAATATACATGCCATACTTTAAAAACTTACTATGAAGAAGCAAAATATCAAATTAATGATGTTTATATTGATTACATATTGAAATGATACTTGGATATATTAGGTTAAATAGAACATATCATAAAATGTATTTCACTTGTTCCTTTTTACTTTTTTAATATGGCTATTGGATAATTCACAATTACATATGTGACTCACTTTATATTTTACTGGATAGCACTTCCATACACCATAAGGTAGATGATGCCCTTTAGAGTCACGCAGTGCCCAACCTACAAAACCATATTTGTTGGCTTTATCAATGACAATGATTCCTCTGCAGCTCTTAGGACTGTCTAGTAGCAGCTCAACATTCTTTATTCTTTGTGGCTCTAGAGGACCATTTTTCTCATTTTCTAGAAACATTTTCAAATGAAAAAAACACCCAAATTCTTGTCCATTGAGGTTAATGCCATTAGATTCTACCACTTTCTACCATTTTTTGCTGTCATCTACTGAGCTTGTGGTCACTTCCCTCATTTCCTGAAGACATTAGAATCTGACGCCATTTTCCTGTTGAACTTAAGACCTGTCTTCACGGTGTCCACGCCATAACTAATCCAAAATCACAGTCTCAGGCTTTTTTGACTTCATCTTTGATGACCTTTCACACACTGGTGATTATTCTCGATGGCCACACCCTGGACTTAGTCATTACCCAGATGTCTGATTTCTCTGAAATCTTATTCTTCAATAGCCGATTATCTGGTTATAATCACCTGTTCTCCTAGTTGTTCCTTGTCCTTGGCTATATCATACATGGTCTTTGGTCGCTAAGAGACATCCTTGTCATGACATCTCCACTTTCAGTCAGGCTTCTTGGAGCCATTCATGTTATCTACATATATACATAATCCTAAGGACTTTTATCTGAACATACTTAAATTCCTGACATACTGAACTTCATGTAATATATACCTGCAGAATTCCAACCCGTCTTCTCTCTTCTACTCCTGTGTGAATAAACACTGCTAGAGAAAATGACATAATTTTACACTTTCATGCCTCTTTAAGTCATGAAATTGATGATCTTCAACAACAAGTGTGCCTTAAGAATGTCTACTAACATTATAGTAGTTTTGGTTTGAGTTCTCTATCATTTCTTTCTATGTGCTTTCCAAAAAAAAAAAAAAAAAACTATAAGCCCCTCAGTCCTTCCCTATCTACTCATAGCAGAGTTTCCCTTAAACTTTACTGTGAAATCTAAAGTTATTAAGTATGATTGTCTTTAAATTCTTTTCTCTGCTCTACAAACTCCTATTATATATCCACATGATTTGTTACCTCTCTTCCTCTGGTATCAGAGGATAATTGTATCCTCTTATACCTGTTTAAATCCAACTCCTGTATCTGTATTTACAATGAATAATATCAATACAGATAATAATTAAAACAACCTTCATTTCATGACAGCTAACCTTGTGTCAGATAACGTGCTGAGTACATTACAAAAATTAATCTCATTTATACCTCATAAAAATTTTATTAGGGCGATATTATTATACCCATTTTATGTATGAAGAAATAGAGTTGAAAGATGTTTAACAACTTTGCCAAAATTGCATAGCTTATAAGTTGGAAGAACAAGTTTCTAACTCAGGTCTGAATTAATACGAAGGCTGTGGTCTTTAACATCGTACCATAGCAGCACATAAGAGAGCCCTAGGATCTCTGAAACCTTACTCCATAAGTTGTGGAGTTTCTTGACTCTAATTTCAACTAACTTTCCTCTTTCTTGGGGCTTTTTCTAAAACATTCTCAGATCTCACTCATATTAAAGAAGAAAACCCAACTTGGCCACATCCCATCTCTGGTCTTATCTAAGTTTTCTTCTTTTCTTTCATCCCCAAATCCTGAAAATGGCATCTACATGTGCTGTCCCCACTTCTTCACCTTAAATTTATTCTTCTACCCAGAAAACTTTGGATGCTTCTTCCAAAATTCTACTGTAACCACTCCTGTAAAGGGCATAAGTGACCATCATATTGACAAACAAATCTATAGGATCTAGTCTTCATATTACGGGAACTCTTTGCTGCATATGACTTTTTAATTTTCTTGATCACAAAGACACCCCACTCTTGTTGTTTTGCTCATTTTTTTGTGATCTCCAAGTTTCTGTGAAGGCTTACTCTCCCTCTACCCCTTAAACACTAAACTTTCTTGGTTCTATGTGCCCAGTTCTTCTTACCCCCTGCTAAATAACTGTAATATTTCCACCCCTAGCATTTTTTCAGAGACCTTGTGTACACCAATATCTCTTGAATATGATTATAAAGCGAATTTCTATCTTGAATTTCTACTCAGTATATGTAAATCTGAATCTTCAAATCTCTCCTTCTCTCTGCTTCCTTTCTCTACCTTAATTGTTGGCCTCACTGAGTGGCACAACCCTCTTATTCACCAAAGATAGAAACTTGGGCGGGAAGATCCTTTATTCTTGCCTCTTTCTATGTTTTGGTTATCTCACATCTCCAACTACCATTTCCTTATTGTTTTTTTCTCTATAAATATTTTAAGAATCTATCATCATCTCCTTCTTTTTAGAACTGTGAACCAAGTCGAGTTATAAAAGTACATGGGGAAAAAAAATAAAGGGCAAGTGTCTCTGGGAGAATCAGTGAATGAGTGGGAAATTTTTTATGGGGCTTCTAGATAAGGCTTCTAGAAGGTGGTGTCATTTGACTGGGAGCTTGAAAGAATTGAGTGTGATAGTATTGCAAATGGAATGTTAGGCCAAGGCAGCAGCAAGTACAAGAAATAGCAAGGAGACCTGTATGGCTAGAGAGGAGTGAGAGACCCTAGGACATGAGGTCAGAGAGACGATGGGCATAAGCAGACAACTAAGGCAAGAGCTTATAGGTCCTTGTAAGGACTTTGGGGGCTTTTACTCTGAGTGAGATAAAAGTCTGTTGGAGAATTTTTAAGTGGAAGAATGACAGGTTCTTTTCTGATTTTCAGACGATTACTGTACTGCTGTGTTGATAAACTGTTTGGGGCAGCCAGAATGAGGCAATAATAGAATCGGAATAAAACTGAAAGCAGGTACTATCTCATCCAGATAAAATAGGATGCTGGATTAGCCCAGGTGTTAGTTGTGGATGTGGTAAGAAAGGGTCAGATGTTAAATCTCTTTTAAAGGGAAGAGCTGGTGAGGTTTGCATGTGGGGTATAAGAGAAAGAGAGGAATGATGGGAGGTTCCAAGATTTCTGGCTCAATTAGAAGGTGGAGTTGCCATTTATTGAGATGGAAAAGATTCCAGGTCAGGGTTGGTTTAAAAATCAGGGGTTTGTCTTGCTCCCTAGCATGACAATCAAGGATCTCAATGATCCGACCTCTGTCCATGTGAATCCATACTTCTTACCACATGCTAACTCTTGCTTTAAGTGCTAGCAAAACCAAATTACCAGCTGATCCTCCTTTAACAAACAATGTTTTTGACTTTGATATCTTGGATTATACTAAACTCTTTAAATGAGATTCTACAAAGTAAATTCTATTATGACTTTAACCCTCCTTTAAGAACTATTCCCTGAAGTCTCTTCAGCAAAATAAATCATCTGTGCTCTATGATGCCATAATAACCTTCATATTTATATAATTTCACTGCCACGTGGTGGTGTAATCCTTATGCAGTCATCATGTTCACACCACGCCCCCTAACCCAGTTCCTCAGTCTGTGAGCTACTTAATAGAAGTTAATTGTTTTATATAAAACTGAAACAAGTTGGCATTTAAAAAATATTTGAGCAAGGGGAGTATATAAGGAAGGAAAGAAAACTCAGGTCTCTCAATGGAGTAATGGGGAGAAACTCTTTAATAATCCTCTTCATTAAGATATACGTCTATGCCATTCTGATTTCCACTCAGATGTCACCCGAGCCTTCTCTAAATTTGGATCTCGAGACACTCACCAATATGCTTCAGACAAACAGTGATTCTTCTCATAATGATGATCCCACTTCAGCGTTCCTAAAAAGTTCCCTTGTCAACTCTTCAGATGTTTAAGTCCCACATGCAAACGTATCTGTAGTGGTGGTGTTGTTCATTTCAATGCATGTTTATTGACTAACTCGGCTGCCTTATTCCTTCTAAACTGGATAACATTTCAAGTCTTATTTTGTTACTTACTTAGTCTCCTCTATCAGGACTTTCCAGGTCTTCACCTGTGTCACTGTGTATTAGAACTACTTGAGAGGTCCATGGTTGAAAGAATCGATGATGTTATCTTAGTCTGTATTACCACTCTAACAGAATTGGTCCTAGTCCATTTGTTCAGATGGCTTCTTTGAAAAGACACAGCCGAATGTACCTTGTTAGCCTTGTTTTGTTGAAGATTTAACAAATCATCTCAATTTGTTAAAATTTAGATTTACATGCAGCAGACAGGTTTTTTGCTTTTTTTTGTTGTTGCTTTTTTGTTTTTTTTAGCACTTGTTTTGTTCCTTCTTTTAGATGCCGGACGTCTTAGTAATAAAGAAAAAGAAAGATTGCCAATGTTCTCTCCCAGCCTGAATAACTCAGAGTTACATAAATGTTTATGCATAATGAATGCCTAATTGAGGTGCCTGAAATATGAATAACTGTACTATTCCAGACTAGAGTGAGATGTAGAATTCTCATTCGGCCGCAGGATTTTTATTTCCCCATCTCTGACTTCTGTTATTCCCACTCTTGGGTGTGAAACTAGCACAGGTAAAACTTTAGAGCTTCTGAAGGAATCAATCTCACTTTTTTCCATACCAGCTAGGCCATTCAAACAAAGAAAAGAATGGTAGGAGGAGATTCCTGTGAATTGAGGACAAAGTGAACCTCAAATCTTGATGAATCCAATACGCAGAAATAGAATCGCAGGGTTTTAGACTTTAGTCTCACTGAGAAATCTATTTGAATTTAAATGGTTGGCATTCCAGAAGCTGATTTACATGTTCCAGGCTGTTAATAAAACATCTTGCCTCTCTATCTCTCCTTAGTGAATGCTTGCCACTTTATTGATAAATTGCTAAGGAGAAATGATTATTTCCAAATGTATGTCATATCAATAGGAAGGAAGGTTCCAAAGCTCTCACAATAAATCGATATGGAAGTACAACAAAAGACCAGCATCCTTTCTCTCGGTCTTCCTCTGGAGAGTATGCCTTGTCTCTCTGAGTCCTCCTCCCCAATGCTGTAAGAGGCACAGTGGGTCCTGGTGGGCATCTCTGGGCTTGCCCACTCCCACTTCTCCTCTTTATGAACCACAGGAAGCTGGGCTATAGACTGAGGAACCCCAGATCAAATCATGTAGATGAGGCAGTATTTTTACTGGAATTGCAGCATTGGACATACCCAACAAGCATCCCCAAGATGGGTCACTGGGGTGTCTCCTCCCAAGTCTGACTGCAAGTGTTTGAGAGTCAGGCACTCACTCCTGGGGAAGAGGTTAGGCGGCTTGCTGGACATACAGTCTCTCTCTTCCTCATGCCCGATGCCTAGTCAGTGCTAGCCTTTTCAGTATAAGACCGATAAACCTATTTGTTGTTGAAAATACAACTATTTGCTCTCTAATTCCTCTTTCAATTGTGGAAATTCAAATGCAACAGTTTGCATTGAAACCCGAAGGCATTTTGTGCTTCTCTGAAATTCTCTTTAGAAAATTATTTGCCGTCATCCATGATTAAGTCTTGAATTTTATGTCGAGAAGATAGATAATAATAATTTTGAAGCAATTGGTCAAATAGCTTTTGATTTCCTTATGCCAATACCTGGTATACAGAAGTTGGGGGGAAAAAGAAGAATCAATTCCCTTGGCACTCTCTACAGGTTTCCAGAAAGTATGATCATTCGAGTAAACAGTAACAAAATGAAAGGCAAGATGTAATACTGCTGAAACCTTCATTTGGAATGGAAGAGACAATTCATTGATTGAGAATGATCATACAGGAGGATATTGTTATTATTAATTCCAGATTATTCCCATGTCATACCAAACAGAGATCCAGTTTATGGCATATCCAGTAGATAGCAGACACTTTCCATTTTGTGGTTGAGTTTTATCTCTGTTATTCATTTCCTTTCACTTTGTACTGACTTATGGCTTTTTCTCCATGTTAATGACTTAAAAAATACTGCTTCTGTCAGTTTCTAGCAGTTTCTAGCATACTGAGGCACACCAGTAGTTTTTTCTTATTTCAATTCTTTTCTGGGAGACAGAATGTTGGTCTCATCGTTTTGTTCCAATCTTTGGCTGTTCTCACATATATAATATTTCAAGTGAAGTAATATCTTTTTTGCCTACCACTTCATACCATCCAAATACAGAAACAAGACTGAAGGAATGTAGATTTTGGCTAGGCTTTGAGTGTAGGGGGAAAAATGGGGGGGGGTGTATCTTTTAAAACTATATTATTATATGTAAATATTTAAAACAATGTCTTTACTACTCTTGGATTATGTAAGACAAAGATAATAAGCATGCAAAGAAATCACATAGTCATTATATACTCAGAAATAAAATAGAGAAATGTGTCTGTTTATTTTCTAAGACACCAGTGGGAAAAATTTAACTATGTTCTAAAACCAACTCAAATAGTATTCCAATTTTTCCTAAAGAGAAGCTCACATAGACAGGGAAGACCTGTGGAGAAGAGAACAGTAAGTGATTCTGAAATCAGAAGAGGCTGTTTCAAATGCTCAAATGCTTTCTTTCAAATGCTCAAATCTGCTTTCTGTTAGCTGTAGGAATATAAACTTTTTGAATTGAAGTTTTCTTATCCATAAAACTGAGTTTTATTCCTGCTAAATTCTTTCCTAGGGTTTTTGTAGGGCTCAAATGAGATAACGTATACATGCCAGTGTTTTTTTCTATCTGTATTTCATCTCTGCTAGGCACCGTCCTAGATGCTGGGTACCCACAGATGCAGGAGACGTAGGGCTTGTGTTCCACTCGCACCCCTTCTTGTGGGTCCAGAGAAACAACTCTACGGTCCTATACCATATACTAAGTTCTGAGATAGAAAATAACATGGTGCACCTCGAAAGACAGACAGAGACCTCATTTAGCCACCAGTAACAACTTTTTGACAACTACTGAAGGACAAGCAACTTAAAAATGTTGATGCTGTGGATGAAGAACGATCTATATAATAAAAAAATCTGGAGGCCAATAGGAACTGCTGATAACTTAATACAGTTTAAACCTAAGATGTGGATTGATTGGGGTGGGGGCATTGCTGACACCCTCTGGTTTTCTGGCCTCCCTGGGACGCATTTGTTGTGGGTTGCCTGCCCTTCCACGGTGAGGAAGGGGTCATGATTTCTACCCTGTCTATGTGTTCCTCCTGCTGGAACTATTCAAAGCACAATTTAATCATCCTCTTTCTGGGAACTCTATTTGGAATGCATGGCCTTATCAAAACGTTAACTGAAGAGACTCTAACGACCACTTATGAATCTGTAATTTCACAGAAACACATAGACCACAGTAGCATATGGTTTCAACTTGCACTCTCTAGAACACTCCGAGAGGAGCAGCAGGGGAGTCAACAATGTTTTTGGTCATCTTAATAGGAGAGCATTATAGGGCTTATCTCAAGTTTTAAGCATCAGTCAAAAGCAAAATAAAAACAAACAAACAAACTCAAATTAATAATCCACTGAAATACATATGTGCCCGAAACTGGCTAGGGAAAAATCCACAAAACATGTGTATTTATACATTGTTCACACATATGCTCAGGCACAAACCTTCTAATACAAAACAATTCACCCTGTACGCAGAACACTCTACCTGGCGGCAGATGTCTGGTGATGTGGGGGTGGCAGATAAACTTCAGACGAGGACCCTCTAACTGGAATAAAATAGCGTTGCCCACCGATTTTAAAGTGGAAAACAGATAGGAAGTAAATTCCAGAAGCTACGGAGGGACAAAACAAAGCAAAATAAAAACATACAACTCGAATTCCTTACATTGCTAAGAAAATAAAAATAGCTAAGAAAAAGTAAAAGTGACCTTGCGGTAAAAACCAGAGGAATAAAGCTTTCTACAATTTGTGTTTACATTTTAATGTTAAAGAGGCAAGAACAACGAAAGTAGAATGTCTTAAATGTCATGGTTTATTGTCAGCAATATTCATGTCAAACATACATCTCGGTTTTAAAGCAAGGGGATGAGTGAACAATGCAGATCCGGATGGCTCATTTGCAGAGTACAGGAAGGGCAGTATGCTAACAGAAGCTGGACTGCTTTGCCGTTATTAGTGACAATATTTTTAGAATTAGTTTTGCAAGGCATGAGTATAAAAGAGAGGGCAGTTCTAATTGTTTTATTCTTCCCGAAGAAAAACGCGAGGAAAAAGTCATTAATTTGCTAAAGGTATTAAGGCAAGGGTCTATTCATTCTGATGAGTATGACCTAATCAGGTTGCTAATAGAGCCATTACTAGATTAAATCCTCCCAATTGTCTTGGAAATAATTTGGCCTGTTTTTCCTCTTATTGAAGGAAATAAGGGAGAAGAGGCAAATAGGCAAAAAGCATGGAACTTTCTCTAATCATAGGAGAGCAGATATTGAAAAATGATGAAGAGTCACTCGTCTGGTGTAGAAGGAAGGTAATTATAGGGTTTGAAGTATATTTTTCACATGTGTGGTTGTTTGTGCCCTAACCTTGTTGAATGCATGGGTCTTGTGCAGTGTCCCTCACTGGGCAGTAACCTTCCTATGATCAGTTGATGTGAGTTCCCCACACAGCAACTTGTATACATGCCGAGCCCATTTCTGGCCTTTGTTTCTTCCCAGAGGCTACAGTGTTGCAAATAGGACACAGAGTGTATTCTTTATGGGCCAAACACAAGGACAGATAGAACACGGACTGTCACCCAAAGGCACCTGTTACCAGGTGGATGCAGCACCTAAAACTGAAAGCCTCATCTGTAAAAGAAATATCCTGAAATAAGAAGGGCATGCTTTACCAAATCAACAGCATTACGCTGATAGTACCTGTTCCACAATTTCGAAAACGTTGGAAGATACCAATGGGAACATTTCTCAGTTGTTCTGCATGTACATTCTAAAAAACTGATATTTAAAATTGTTTATTTAGAAATGATGCTAATAATGTTTGCTATGGTCACTTACTCTCTGTCTGGGACTCCAGTTGGCTACAACAGTGATGAAATAACTTGTGAAATAATTTTTTTTGAAATAGAAAAATGTTAGCAAATACCCACTTCTGATTTAACAAATCATCTCAACAGAGAAGCAATAAGCCTCTGACGTTTAAAGTGGATAGAAATCTATGCAATAAATATGATGCAGTACATTTGTTCATTTGTTCAGAAAAATTTTCTTTGAGAGTTGAACATGTCCATAGTACTGTGTTAAAGTGCTTTGAGATTGTGTGAAGAATTCTATTTTTAAGATGAACATTTCTGATATGGTACAAATCATTCACAGACATTCTCCACCTTCTTGGCAGAAATGTGGAAAATATTAAAGCCTCTCTTTGAATAAAATTAGCAAATAGCAAAGGAATAATTAAACATTTAATCTCTAAGCATACCTTTGGCATATAGTCTGGAATGGTTTAGAAAGAAAAATTCAACTTGTAAAAACTTTATTTCATAAATGTTTTCTCCCAGACATCTTAGCTACTTTCAAAGTTGTTTAGTCGGAAGTATCTCTGTGCCCAGAGGACGAAATAGTCCAGACTATGAGAATCTGTAGTGGCTCATTAAGTTCAAGACCAGGGAATTTGATCTTGGCTACACGGTGAGGGTGTTCAGAGATGACAAGGTCCTAGGGATCATCTCGTCCAAGTTTCTCATTACAGAAGTGACATAACTAGGGACATTAAACAAAGGGAGGAAGTAACCCAAGATCTCTCCAAGGGTAGAAGGGAAATCTATTTCCTCCAACTCCATAGCAGCATATCCCCAAAGATATATTTAATCAGTATATCTTCTCAAAATGAATAATTATTTAGATATATTTCTTTGCTCGTTCAGATGTCAAGATTTCGCACCCCATATGTCCTAAACGTTATAAGGCAAGTACCAAACAGCATGGTTTTCAATAATGTGTGTAAAGCAAAATTACAAAGCGTATTATCTCAATTGATTATTCACATTTCATTTTAGACAATCAGCTATTAATACTGTGATATACAGAGAGTGTTAGAAAATTAACATCCCAGAGCCGTTTCAAAGATGGTAGCAGGGGTTAATATAACGGCATTGATCCTCATCTAGCTTATGATTTTGTCGGTGGCAAATATTTGCTATGAACATGGCAAGATAGCAACTTCCTTAAAATAATTAACCAAAATTTCTTCACTTCAAATGCCCCAAATCTAAAAACTCCCTTTCTCCAATTAAACCTATCTGCTAAACCAAAAATCATCATCCGTCATATTATTATCAAAGAGGCTCAATTCTTAGAAACACAGTAGTGAACTCATTGGACACAACTGTACTTGTAAGCATATTAAACAAACCCTGTTTAAAACCACTGATGTGCAGAATGCTTGGCTAGATTTTATAAGAGCTTCTTTCAAAGTGAAAGTGTGTTCTACTGGCTCTAAAGATGTTCCACGATAAAGAGGTTCTCTTTGGTTCCCCTAGAGAGGACCACCAAACAATATTTGCCTGGCTGATTTAACTGTGGAAACGTTGTGTACATATGCGTTGTCTGTGTTCATAGCTTGTATTCACATCACACACCTTGAGAAACAGTGCTCTATGGGAAATGCTACAAAACCCAGCATAGATTTCCATGGGGAACACAAAAGAAGGTATTAAAATTCCAACATTTTAAAATTTGATGCCAAGCAGAAACATAGTAGTATTATTTGCAAATTAAAAAGGCACATCTAAACAAACTTGTGAGTTATTCCCCAGTAAATATGCTTCCAGCATTCTAACATTTTTTAACAAGTATCAATGATACAAATGTATCCTGTATTGCACATTTCATTTTGTAAAGCTCCTGGTGACGCCAGAATTTTGATTTACATTTGAGAATTAAAATTAAAAACTAAATAAATTAAAACTTAGAATGTTAGTTAGATGGCAACTCTCATTCAATTGTAAAGGTGAATATGAAGACCTACTGATAGCTTTGGAAGAAATCATTTAAAATACATTTTTAAAAATAGTCAAAATTGAAATAGATGAAGGGAAAAATGGTAGTTTTTATTCTCCCTAAAGTCCGGAACAATTCTTTTTGGCTTTTCTGAGTATCATAAAATTAATAAATGTATATTAGATTGGATTCTATAAGATCTAATTCAAATGACATCATTATCATAAGAAGAACAAAATAACATTTGAAAATCAGTAACAAAAATTCATTTGAATTGAAAGGAGTTTGAAGTGAAAGACTAGGGACACATTCAAGTAAATAGCAGTCCAAAATTTATGTAAAATATCATGAAAAATGTTTAAATGTTATTTTATTGATCTTTCGATAATTATGACATCATTTTTATCTTACATGATGATAGAGGAAAAACACATTGGAAAATATACAAATTCTAGCTATCAATTTTTAGGGAGGCATTGCTTTTGTGTTGAGAAGAATATTTCATTCAATCCATGTTTTAAAATATTAATATCTGTGGTGTTGTTTTAGAAGTTGAGAGTAATTGATGAGAAAGAGACTAATATTTAAATGCAATACAGTCTGTGTAGATTATTTCATTTAACCTTCACAATAGCTCTGTGAAATTGTACAATCAATTCCATTTCAGAATATAAACAGGGGTACCATACCTGCAGGATTACCCTGGTGTAATTATTAATAACACTGTCACTCTCAAAAGTGCCTGGTTTGGATGATAAATCATATAACCATAACCATAGAAATCAGGAAGCTGAGATGCAGAAAGTCAAAATAATTGACTAATACCATCCTCATCCTTGGTTGATTCCATATTGGAACCTAATTATGCATGGATACAGTCATTCTCTTTCCACTGCTTAGCACTGCATGAGAGGTGGCAAAATCAGCAGGAGAGTAATTCGAAGATGAAGAGGTATAACCAGTCCAAATAGGAATGTCAAATATTCTGAAATGCTATATTAGAAAAACAGTTCTCTGGATTTTTCTGCTCCTAAGGATTTGCTCTTAAAAGGCAAATGTAACACTTTGACCAATGAATTCATACTAAAGTAACAATGCATTACCAGTGAGTGGATTAAGAGAAATACGGGAATAAGTGGTAGAGGCTAGAGAAGGAAAAGAAGGGAAATAGTGGAATGGAAGTTGCCAAAAGGGACAGAAGCTCACTGATTGGGAACTTTAGTCTATTTCATAATTTAAGCCTTGATGTTATAGTCTGAGGGAGGAGCTTCCTAATAAAGGTTAAAGACACTACCTGATCTGGCAGATACTGATGGCCAGGCCTGGGCAATGGAAAACAGAGGAATGGATCAGGGACTGGAGAGATCAGAAGAGCATCAGCAGGAAGCATTAATGGCACAAAGAAAGACAAAGTTCTCAAGGAAGCATTGTAATTGCCTTCCCAGTTCATAGTGTATCAGCTACGCTATGTTCTGGCTTTAATTAGTTGTGATAGATCCTTTCACTATTTAAGGCAGAAAGAGGAGAAAGAATAGAAAGAAGAAAAGGAGGGGCATTACAAATGTAACTAAGGGACAAGAGAACTGACACTGCAATAGAGGAAAGAAAATTTTGCTTTCCAGGAGTAGCAGGAACAGATCTCTGAAGAGCAGAGTGAGGCATGACGACTTGCTGAGCCACCTAGGAGGTGCAAGAGGTGGTCCAACATATGTAAGTGTATAAGTGTGAACTGGAGAAGAGGTTGGCATTATGCTAATTACTAAAGCTCCCTCTTGGCCAACAGGAAGAAGAAAAATGACTAAAGCAATGACTGGACCAAGCCTAGGCATCAAGGCATGGTAGCAATGATTAACTTCAGTGGTATATTTTAAGGGAAGGAAAGGACTGCAGTTCTTTTTAAGATACAAGTGTGGACATTAAGTGACCTGCTCCAGCAGCCTTTCCAGATGTCTCTTATATATGTATTCCTCCCAGAAGTGATCATCACTTCTATGACCTACAAATGTAATCTGTTCTCCCTGCTGGAGGAAACAAAGGATACAAAAGTACAAAACAACACCACTACAAGTCTCTGCCCTGGGTTTAAGAGAGAAGACAACAGGTTCCTAAAACAGGAGGAATTATCCAAGAAGCAAACCTAAAAACAAAAAGTCTGAGGAGAAGCAAGCAGTGAAGTATCTACTAAGTAAAAGTAAGTGGCAAGAGGGTGAAAGAAACTTGACTCAAACTTTCCATCTCTTTGTAGGTTCTATCTTTGGGTTAATGCAAATGCAGCACTGATAATGCTTCACGTTTTTAAATCAGGAATTCTTTGGTAAATAGGAAGACAGATTTACTAAAATTAGCTCAGGCCAGAGGAGGTGATTATTAGAATTAGAAAGGTAAGTTTCACAAGCTCAAGCAGAAGTACAGCCAGAGGTGATGGCACACAGGCAGCAGAATAGGAATGAGACCAGAGACTTTGTCCATCCTTTACATGGTCGTATGTGGCTTCAAGCCTTCACTTCTTCTCCAGCAGTTGCTTCACTCCTCTCTGTCTTATTTACATGCGGCCTATCGTGCTTTACCCAGTAAGTCCTCTTGGTTCCTAAGTTTATGTTGCATAAATGAAACAGAGATTCTGATGGCATCAGTTGAGATCGTGGGTTCTCTCTCATCACCTGTGGCTAGTGGGGGGAGGAGAGGACCATGTGGTAGAATGACTGTCCCTTTGGGGCAGTAGAGAGAGGATGACTTCTACAAAAGGCACGTGGAGTAGAAAGTTGAAAGTTTGGCAGGAGAAATGATTGGCATCTCTAACTTATTCTATCTATCAAGGTTGTTGTGACGATTAAGGGACACTTAGAACATGTATGAAAGCATTTTATAATCTGTAAAATACTATGTAAATGTCAGGTGGTGGATACCTTCCACTAAACTCTCAAAGGGTTAATATCTGTGCTACCCTTTGGAAAAAGTAATCCATCTAATTGCTATTGACTCAGAATGACACAAGACTGGGAAAGCTCCAATGCATTAAGAATGGGAAGATAAATTCAGAACACAGATCACAGGAGGTAGGTACTGGTTTAAAACAAACAAAAATGAAAACAAAAACAAAAACCCTTAAAGCAGTAGGCTCCAAAAGACTTGATAGAATTACAAGTGGATTTTTTCATTTAAACATCACATTTCCTCCCCGTTTTGTCATGTTCTGGTCCCTGACATCAAGGTTGTAGCAGATGGATTTGTACTGCAGGGACCCAAAAGCTAAACTCCATTCTATAAATGTGTGTCAATCTGTTGTCTGAATGTATATTTGCATTTATATTTTGCTTTTCTATGTATTCATAAATCTATTGCTCCAAAATGTATTTGAAGAATATCATTTAAATAAATGATAAAAACTTGAAGCAATGTTTATCAACATAATACTCAACTGAATTTGTTCTTTTCTGTATTTGTATAATTAGGAAGTTAGATTCTTTTATCCTTCTCTGGCAGTATAATATCTTCCTGCTTTCAGATGGTTATGTGGTGTATGTATCAGATGATTCTTGCCAATAATCAAGTAAAAAAATATATCACTAGCATTTCTTTCTTCCCTGACATATACCTTATTTTCTTCTCCCTTTAGAATTATCTGCTTTATTTTTATGATCTATAATTTAAGGTATATATTTATTTTTAAGATATGTAATTTTGTGCTGCACTAAAAACAAAACAAAACAATTCTCACTCAATGCTGGTCATTAGCCATTTATACCTTAGCATGAATCTCAGTCAACATGGCTCCTCTTCCAAGGGCATTTGCATATAAACTTTATAACAGAATAAAAAGCTTCAGCTTTTTTTTTTAATTGAAATAACCATATGTGGAGTTCTTTTTGTTTTTTTCTTGTAGAGGAAATAACCCTCCTCTCTGATGCTGGCTACCTTGACCCATACTGAGGTTACTAACCTCAACCAGGGTTAAGCTAGCCCTGTGCATGGGTGCCTTGTATGTACACGCAGAGGCAGGGCAGTGTGAGGAGTGGAGACGTGGCCATTTGTGTGACAGTCCCAAACAGGCAGACAGTGTGGGGTGGGCTGGGTGAGGAAGTTATAGGCAACTATGCACGTACACCACTGAGAAGCAAAAGGGGTCTTTGGGAGTGAAAAAATAAGTAACTAAACCTTCCCACATAACAAATATTGATAAAATGGACCATAGGCAAGCATAAATCTATAACTATAGCACAGACAATGCTTTTTCCCAATGAACTACAACATCAGGTTTTTACCCTAACACGTGATAATGCATTGTATCAATAGTCAAAGATACAACTGTATCAAAAGATACAATTGTATCAAAAGTCAAATAAGCTTCCAGTCAAACAACTAAGAAACCATAAATTGTGTTTTATAATCATTTGCCTTCAAAACAACTTTCTTATTGGAAATGCATTGTATTTGTACCTCTATGTACATATATGTATAGGTATAGATGTATACATTCTATAAACTATAAAGAAATTTATTATAAAGAAAGTGAAAACATTCCCCAAATCCCATCCTGCAGGTTTAAAGAAAGTTAACATTTTAGAAGTTTAATTTCAGATACCTCACTCTACATATACGAGTAGATAAATAGATAAATAGCTCTAAATAATTCAAAGTGACAACTTGTACTCTTCTAAAATGAAAAAATATTTTAACATAACTTTACTAGAATAAGAACAACAAAAAAACTGTTGATGTTTCTTCATAAAATATAGTAATTCCTAAAAAAACAAAAACAAAATAAATCTGCACTTAAAGTTATGCATCTAGTGGCCTCCTGTTCTGAAAAGTTGGGGGCAGGGGGAAAAGCACATATCTAATCCCATAGTTTGGTATTTTTACCTTCTTGCATCTGTAACATTTATACTCTGTTCTACAACTGTAATTCCTAAATTATCTAGTCACAATTATATTTAAATGAATTCACTGCTCAGTATCCATCATTGGACCATGGTTTCTTTCTTTCTTTATTTTCTTCACTCATCTCACTGTTGGTTGGATTGTTTCATTTGTATTCCCGAAGAGGTTGTACGCTTGACATGACTTGCTCAAATTCACTGGGTATAAAATTCATCAGTCGTATTTTCGCACAGAACTTTCTAAAGAAATATCTTGAGACTGCTTCCTTTCATTAAAGTTGTTTTCGATCTCTCAATATCATGACACTTCCTTTAGGGAATATCACATCCCCTTGACATCTGGTGATCTATGTATTATTTCTTTTCCCTTTTATATTTTGTTTCACATTTATTAGTGTTAGGCTGGCCTGCATCATAATTATGATTTTGGGTATGGGAAGTTCTTTGTTTCATGTTTTTCTATCTATATTCTTTTTTTTTTTTTGGTTTGGTTTTAGTGACTTTTATGGAAAAGGAATACTTTAAAATTTTCATTACTTTGACATATTTAAGGAAAATTTTTGAAAAACTTATAGTTACTCACCAGGTCTCTCATGTCCATAGCCTTATGAATATCACATGATGAAATGAGCGTAACTACGCAGATACAGAGAACAGACTGGTGGTTCCCAGAGGCGGGGGTGGGGTTGGGAGGGGTTAAATGAAATGAATGAAGGGGGTCAAAAGGTACAAATTTCCAGTTATAAAATAAATAAATCATGAGGATGTAATATGCAGTAGGGTGACTACAGTTTACAATAATGAACTACATATTTGAAAGTTACTAAGAGACTAGATCTTAAAATCCTCATTGTAAGAAAAAAAGTTTGTAACTGTGTACAGTGACAGATGTTAACTAGACTTACTGTGGTGATCATTTTGCAATACATACATGTATACACATATGAAATCGTTACATTGTACACCTGAAACTAATATATTGTTATGTCAATTATACCTCAATTTAAAAATGAAGAGCTCACTGACAAAAATAAAGCAGCTGATGAATACTACTTTTAAATCAAAGCTGTATATATATTTAAAATTTATTTCCTCTACTTCTGTCTGTATATCTCTTTCACCAAGTTTGTTTTTTTTTTTTTTTTTTTTTTTTACTGATTAATGTATCTTCACACTTGTGTGAATTTCTGTATATATTATTCTTTTTCCTTACATGTTTTCTTCTATCTTTTGGTCTTTCTGAATCTCTCTGATATTTTTTTCTCTCTTTTCTGATATTTTTTTCTTTCTTCCCCTCTTCTTTTTTCTTCCCCTTTTGGGCTTTCCCCCGTTCTCTTTTTTTTCACCTTTGTTTATATTTTTTCCCCTCCCTCTTTTTCCTTCCTTCTTTATTTTTTCACATTTTTTTCCTGAATTGGTTGTGGTTTAAGCTTAGTATTTCCTGTTTTATTGAAAAAAAATTATGGTCTTTGTTAGTTGATACATATTTATCCAAGAAAAATTGTTTCTTTCCAAGCTGTCGTTCATTGATATTTATATCAGCATTCCTTTGAAGCAAAAGAGTTTTAAGTTTCTGTTCTAAATCATCTTCTTTTATTCTCTATCAACTGCTGTCTACTTTGAAATCATCACTTACTAATTAATACCATGTCTTTAAAGTCCAAAAGTCAAATTTTAGCTGCAAATGTACACAAATTTTTACATGGATTTAGTAACAAAGCTAAATTCTGTGTGCTGGGGGAGAAACTGCAAGTGGTCATATTTTTGCATCCTGCATTTTCAGTAGAAACTAAGTGTGTATATTAATAAAAAGGGAAAAAAAGCAGTTAATACAAAGTATTCTTTTTCGTGCATGGTACACGTATTTGGAACCAATTCTTTTTTAACTTCTTTCTAAATGATTTTCTGATTAACAAGACTTTCCTTAACTCAGAATTTTTATGTCATTTTGAATTCATTATCATATGCAACTGCAAAAATCCTTCCTCTTTAATTTACCATCTCTTATTTCTAGCCCATGTTTTTCTATATCACTCCACAATAGTGGCTACAAAAGAGGTTTATAGTAAGTGTCTATGTCTCTGTTAACAAAAGCAGGGAGAATGATTTTGGATGCCAGCTAATAGCTGTTGTACAATAAAATATACTTTAGAAATGCAGTTGTAAATATAACATGTTCTCCTTTAATACATTTGTCGACAAATGAAATAAAAGTCTCCTTACCCCCTCGCTTGTTGATCTTGGCATAGCCAGGAGAATAGCTCCCAGACATAGAGGATGAGCTGCTGAAAGCTACATGGGGGAGTCCAGACACAAGTGGCTCATCACATTTTTCTGAAAAGACAAGAGAGAGAGATTCAATAAAGATCTTTAAATATTCATTGGATAAAATCATTTGTTAAAATCATTTGTTAAAATAATCATTGAATATAGTACAAAATTTAAAATCTATCTAGCAAATGATTGGAATTTCAGTAACTCAACTATGATAATTCTAATAAACCACAGGCACAGTTTAAACCACCTTCTGATCCTCAAGCGTTATAACTATGATAGAGTGCTTTATTCTGAGGGGCCTCAACACAGGCCTGCTATCTCAGAATCATGAATAACATTGTGGTTGTTTATTTCCCAAGCTTTGGAATCTGGCAACTCCTAAAAATATTCAGTTATTTATTCATTGTAGGGATTCGGGGTTAGAAACATGGAGACTGAAGGAGGGAAGACCAGGAGGAATAATATCCAAACTAAAAGATTACATGAATAACATTGTGGTTGTTTATTTCCCAAGCTTTGGAATCTGGCAACTCCTAAAAATATTCAGTTATTTATTCATTGTAGGGATTCGGGGTTAGAAACATGGAGACTGAAGGAGGGAATAATATCCAAACTAAAAGATTAGGAAAGAGGTGTCAGTAAGAGAAGACCAGATAATCACCAACACGAAAAACACTGCTGTCTAAAAATATTAATCAGTTCCCATCATACTTGACTAATCAACTGCACTGGAACCAGGTGTTCCCTCAATTCTACTCCTCGCTTGGCTTCTACACTGCCATTAACTTTCTTTCCCTCCTCCCTTACTACTGCTGACTCTCCCATTCCACTTTGATGGATTGTTCTCACCTTCCTAATGTCTAAATGTTAAAGGGCCCAGGACTCAACTCTTGGGGTTCTTTTCAGTCGCCTCTCGCTCTCTGGGAGACTGCACCAAGGTCCATGTCTTCTCAGACTGGTATATCCCAAATCCTACCACCTCATGTCACCTGGTCATCTGGTCCAAGAAGCCATCCGCAATCATTGCTGTGAAAGACTGAATAGCCTTCCTGCTTCCTCCCTTGCTATAGTCCTTCTGTACACAGTAGCCAAAGGGACAGTTTTTAAAATATAGGTGGGTAAGGTGGCTCCTGCGCTCAAAATATCCCCTGGCTCCTGTTCTCAGTCACTTGGAATGAAGTGCAACGTCCTCCAATGGCCCACAGGGGTCCCTGCACTGATCGCATCTTCCAGCATCCTTGTGCTTTGCTGTCCAGCCACCCTTTCCTTCTAACTGCAACAACAGACCTGCTCCTGCCCTGGCCTTTGCTGTTACTCTTCCAGTGACCACAAGCCTCATCCCTCACCTCTCCCAGGCTCTGCTCAATGTTATCTCTCACAATGCAGATGAGCTTTCCTAGTCCACCCAGCTACACGAATACTGCACTGCCCTCACTCTCTGTATCCACTTCCAGCTTTATTTTCCTTCATAGCATTTAGAGCCCCCTGACACGTTGTGTTTTCACTCATTCAATTGTTTGGTTGCTTTTCTCTCCCACTCGATTGGAAGCTCTACGGAAATAAAGTTTTTGATAGTTTGTTTAATGCTTACTTTCCAGTGATCTGAACAGTACCTGGTACTTGGCACACACTCTTACAACATTTGTAGAAGGAAGGAAGGGAGGGAGGGAGGGAGGGAGGGGGGATAAATGAATGAAAAACAACAACAACAACAACTAAACCCAAAAGACTCAGAGTCTTGAAGCATGACGCTGAATTACAACATGGTACAACACCTAACTTTTAGAGAGATGGTCTTAAATCCCCAACAACTGTTTACACGTGTTCAGTATTCTGTTTAATATGATACAGAACTACACTGTATTTTCTAGAATGGCTGCTCTCTCAGATATTCATAAACAGGAAAAAAAAAACTAGCAGTAGAAGGAATGAACTAGTTTTCTTGAGAAGTCACTCAAGTGGAGTGAAGTCCCCAGTGATACTGGAGAAATGAATTATTATTCATTATCTCACCACTCAAGTGTGTACAAAACTGAAGTTAAAATGAACACATCCATCCTTGTAAATCATAGTTAGATTTCTTATTTTTCTTAGTTCTGCTGCAAGTGCCTCTGAAAAATATGAATGTGTGTATGACTATAGTCCCTGGGAAGTTAAATGTAAAAGAATGAAACTATGAACACAAAATTTATTTTACAAGTATCAATTCACAAAGTAAGAATCCACAGTGAAGGATTTCATATTAATTGTCTAAAAATTTACTATTCAGTTTAGATGCCAGTGAGCACACATATAAAACCTTGATTTCCTAACTTCTGACTCAGTCTAACTTTGTACAGTCTTTTGATGTAAATTCTGCATTTAACTTTAAGGAGTAATCGTTACTTCAAAAGTTTCCATTATATTAATAATGTGCTAATGTTCATTTATTTTTATTGTATTCATTCATATAAAATAAGAATCTATGACATATAAACACTACTACATACAAAATAAATAACCAATAACCAACAAAGACCTACTTTATAGCACAGAGAACTATACTCAATATTCTGTAATAATCTATAAGGGAAAAGATTTGGAAAAAGAACATATATATATATATTTATTTATGAATCACTTTGCTGAACACCTGAAACTAAGACAACATTGTAAAACAACTATACTTTAATAAAAAATAAAAGAAAAGAAAATAATAAATAAATAAATAAATATGTAAAAAATAAGCTGTGCTGTGCAAGGGACAGGAAATGCAGCAGTACATGAAACTGACAACATTCCTGTCCTCATATAATTTATGTTCCAGCAGAAACTAAAAATAACTAAAACAAAAACAAACAGGTAAAAACATAAAGGTTGATTTATAGTATGAGATGGTGAAAAATACTACAGAGAGACACTAAATATGAAAGAGGGGGCAAGGAGTTTGGGGGGTGGGGTGGAGGTTGAGAGAGTTGCTGTTTTTTGCTGCCCAGTCAAGAAAAACCCCTTTGATCAGGTGACATCTGAGTAGTAATTTGAAGGAAAAGAGGAAGTGAGCTCTGCTAGAAATCAACAGGATCGTGTCAGGAGAAAACTTTTCTAGTCTAAACCTGCTCAATAAGGCTAGCTTATACCTGGTAATAAGGAATTACACATTTTCCAAAAGTAAGCATTCAATGCATATATAGTTACATGTTACACATGGAAAGTGATTAAAATGAAGTTGATAAATAATTAAGTGATCCATTAGCTAGTTTAAATTTAGAATTTAAATATAGCAGTTATAAAACCTGAAAATAGTTTATCCTTATTACATTTAAAAAAAAAATTTGACTTCCATAACAAATTAATCATCTTCATACCAAACTAAAATTTTTTCACTGATTTTTAAAACCCATATAAATCAAAATAACAAAATTAGAATAAAACTTGGATCAGGAAAGATAAGAGCATATAAAAGATTATTTGCTTTTTTGTTTTTGGCGGTATGCGGGCCTCTCACTATTGTGGCCTCTCCCGTTGCGGAGCACAGGCTCTGGACGCACAGGCTCAGCGGCCATGGCTCACGGGCCTAGCCGCTCCGCGGCATGTGGGATCTTCCCAGACCGGGGCACGAACCCATGTCCCCTGCATTGGCAGGTGGACGCTCAACCACTGAGCCACCAGGGAAGCCCTATTTGCTTTTTATTTTATTTTATTTTATTTATTTATTTTCTTTTTTGCTGTACGTGGGCCTCCCACTGCTGTGGCCTCTCCCCCCGCGGAGCACAGGCTCCGGACGCGCAGGCCCAGCGGCCATGGTCCATGGGCCCAGCCGCTCCGTGGCACGCGGAACCCTCCCGGACCGGGGCACGAACCCGCATCCCCTGCATCGGCAGGCGGACTCCCAACCACTGCGCCACCAGGGAAGCCCCCTATTTGCTTTTTATAAAAAAGGTGACTATAAACTTATTATAAGAATTTAAGCATCGGCAACCTCACAATCTTCTAAACTGAGGCAAAATCTATAACCATGTAATTAAGAAAAATGCTACATAACTGAATGTTCTCCTGGAAGACTTTAACCACAAATATTTCTTGATATCTTACTCTATGCTCCGTACTGTTCTAACAAGTTTGGGCAATAAAATCTACCTATGTATCACCTATCAATCTATCTATCTATCTATCTATCTATCTATCTATCTATCTATCTATCATCTATCTACCTCCCATCCCCTCATGAGATGCAATAATATATGGACCCACATAAAGTAATTAAACATGAAACAAGGGAATAATATCACCAGTTTGTAATTCAATGCTGAATAGAATATAATCAAGTACTGAAAGTAACAAATAAATTAAAAATGCCGGGCTGTTTTTTAGGTGACTTCCTTGTCACTACTTGCTCTGTCCTAAGTGTGTGACCTTGAGTATGTCAGTTACCCCCTTTCTACAGATGATTCACATATAATATGAAGAAATTAGCTAAGTTTCTCGCAAGCCCTAAAACCCCTGAGCATTGTCAAGCACAGGAGTCCACATCTATATTCCACAGGCCAAATCTGGCCCAATCCTTTTGTAAGTAAAGTTGTGTTGGAGAACAGCCCCACTCACTCATTTATGTATTGTATGCGGCTACATTCACAGGGCAGCACAATGTCACAAAATGAGACTATACGGCCTCCACCTATGGGATGCAGCAAAAGCAGTTCTCAGAGGGAAGTTTATAGCAATACAATCCTACCTCAAGAAACAAGAAACATGAAACATCTCAAATAAACAAACTAACCTTACACCTAAAGCAATTAGAGAAAGAAAAACAAAAAAAACCCAAAGTTAGCAGAAGGAAAGAAGTCATAAACATCAGATCAGAAATAAATGAAAAAGAAATAAAGAAAACAATAGCAAAGATCAATAAAACTAAAAGCTGATTCTTTGAGAAGATAAATAAAATTGATAAACCATTAGCCAGACTCATCAAGAAAAAAAGAGAGAAGACTCAAATCAATAGAATTAGAAATAAAAAAGAAGTAACAAATGACACTGCAGAAATACAAAGGATCATGAGAGATTACTACAAGCGACTATATGCCAATAAAATGGACAACCTGGAGGAAATGAACAAATTCTGAGAAAAACACAACCTTCTGAGACTGAACCAGGAAGAAATAGAAAATATGAACAGACCAATCACAAGCACTGAAATTGAAACTGTGATTAAAAATCTTCCAACAAACAAAAGCCCAGGACCAGATGGCTTCACAGGCGAATTCTATCAAACATTTAGAGAAGAGCTAACACCTATCCTTCTCAAACTCTTCCAAAAGATAGCAGAGGGAGGAACACTCCCAAACTCATTCTATGAGGCCAGCATCACCCTGATACCAAAACCAGACAAAGACGTCACAAAGAAAGAAAACTACAGGCCAATATCACTGATGAACATAGATGCAAAAATCCTCAACAAAATACTAGCAAACAGAATCCAACAGCACATTAAAAGGATCATACACCATGACCAAGTGGGGTTAGCTCAGGAATACAAGGATTCTTCAATATATGCAAATCAATCAATGTGATACACCACATTAACAAATTGAAGAATAAAAACCGTATGATCATCTCAATAGATGCAGAAAAAGCTCTGGACAAAATTCAACAATTTATGATAAAAACCCTCCAGAAAGTAGGCATAGAGGAAACTTACCTAAACATAATAAAGGCCATATATGACAAACCCACAGCCAACATCGTCCTCAATGGTGAAAAACTGAAACCATTTCCACTAAGATCAGGAACAAGACAAGGTTGCGCACTCTCACCACTCTTATTCAACATTGTTTTGGAAGTTTTAGCCACAGCAATCAGAGAAGAAAGAGAAATAAAAGGAATCGAAATCAGAAAAGAAGAAGTAAAGCTGTCATTGTTTGCAGGTGACATGATACTATACATAGAGAATCCTAAAGATGCTACCAGAAAACTACTAGAGCTAATCAATGAATTTGGTAAAGTAGCAGGATACAAAATTAATGCACAGAAATCTCCTGCATTCCTACACACTGATGATGAAAAATCTGAAAGAGAAATTAAGGAAACACTCCTACTTACCACTGCAACAAAATACCTAGGAATAAACCTACCTAAGGAGACAAAAGACCTAGATGCAGAAAACTATAAGACACTGATGAAAGAAATTAAAGATGATACCAACAGATGGAGAGATACATCATGTTCTTGGATTGGAAGAATCAACATTGTGAAAATGACTCTACTACCCAAAGCAATCTACAGATTCAATGCAATCCCTATCAAACTATCACTGGCATTTTTCACAGAACTAGAACAAAAAATTTCACAATTTGTATGGAAACACAAAAGACCCCGAATAGCCAAAGCAATCTTGAGAAAGAAAAACAGAGCTGGAGGAATCAGGCTCCCTGACTTCAAAGACAACCCTCAGAATAGGAGAAAGTGTTTGCAAATGAAGCAACTGACAAAGGACTAATCTCCAAAATTTACATGCAGCTCAATATCAAACAAACAAACAACCCAACCCAAAAATGGGCAGAAGACCTAAATAGACATTTCTCCAAAGAGGATATACAGATTGCCAACAAACACATGAAAGGATGCTCAACATCACTAATCATTAGAGAAATCAAAACTACAATGAGGTATCACCTCACACCAGTCAGAATGGCCATCATCAAAAAATCTACAAACCATAAATG